>NC_016135.3:4410000-4710000 GCF_000005505.3 Brachypodium distachyon
GCCCCATGAGGTCAACTATCCTACACATGACTTGGAATTAGCTGCGGTAGTGCACGCTTTGAAGACTTGGACGCATTATCTCATTGGGAATAGTTGTGAGATATACACTGACCATAAGAGCCTAAAATATATATTCACTCAACCTGATCTAAATTTGAGGCAGAGGAGATGGCTAGAGCTAATCAAAGACTACAATCTTGGCGTGAATTACCATCCTGGTAAGGCCAATGTAGTAGCTGATGCATTAAGTAGAAAGGTGTATTGCAATAACTTGATGATTCAGGAAGGACAACCAGAACTTCATGAAGAATTCAAGAAGTTGAATCTTTACGTCGGTATTGCTGAAAATGAGGATATGCTGGAAGTGAAGTTCACGCTGGAAGATCAAGTAAGAGAAGCTCAGAAGAATGACAAAGACATCGAAGAGATTCGACAGAATATAAAGTTGGGGGAAGCGCCCGATTACAAGGAGGATGAAATGGGAAACATTTGGTTCAAAGATCGTTTATTGGTGCCAGACCAGAAGGAGATCACGGAAATAATCATGAAAGAGGCTCATGAGTCATCTGACTCTATACACCCTGGCAGCACAAAAATGTATCATGATCTTCGAGGAAATTTCTTGTGGTCTACCATGAAGCGAGAAATTGCCGAGTATGTATCTCAATGTGATATATGTCGAAGGGTCAAGGCGGAACATCAAAAATCCGCAGGATTGCTTCAACCACTTGAGGTCCCCGTGTGGAAATGGGAAGAGATTGGAATGGATTTTATCACAGGGCTTCCGAGGACAGCTTCAGGCTATGATTCTATATGGGTTGTAGTGGATCGATTAACCAAGTCTGCACATTTTATCCCTGTGAAGACTAAGTATGGTGGCGAGACACTAGCTGAACTTTATATGTCCCGAATTGTGTGCTTACATGGAGTTCCCAAGAAGATTGTGTCAGATAGGGGAACACAATTCACATCTAGGTTCTGGAAGAAGGTACATGAGGCACTTGGCACACAATTGAACTTTAGCACGGCCTATCACCCTCAAACAGATGGCCAAACAGAGCGAGTAAATCAAATTTTAGAGGATATGCTTCGAGCATGTGCCTTGACTAGCAGGCACAGTTGGGACAAGAGTTTACCATATGCAGAGTTCTCTTATAATAATAGCTACCAGGCCAGCCTTCAAATGTCACCTTTTGAAGCTTTGTATGGAAGGAAGTGTCGCACACTTCTAAATTGGCATGAAGTGGGAGAAAATCAAGTATTTGGACCTGACACTTTGGAAGAGGCTGATAAGCAAGTGAAGATGATCCGGGATAGGTTGAGGGCAGCTCAATCTAGGTAGAAGTCCTACTCAGATCGGCGTCGCCAAGACTTATCATTTAAGAAAGGTGATGACGTTTATCTGAAAGTATCACCACTTCGTGGTATGCGTCATTTTGGGATCAAAGGGAAGCTAGCTCCTCGCTACATCGGTCTGTTTGAGATTACAGCTCGATGTGGAGAGGTAGCCTATGAGTTGGCACTACCAGAAAAATTGTCCAATGTGCACAATGTGTTTCATGTGTCACAACTGAAGAAGTGCTTTAAGAAGCCACAAGAGGAAGCTCAGAAAATTGCACTAGAAAGCATAGAGGTTCAGGATGATTTAACCTATGAGGAGTATCCTGTGAAAGTTTTGGATGAGCAGCTACGAACCACCAGGAGAAAGGTGATAAAGTTTTGCAAAGTGCAGTGGAGCAATCACAGCGAGGATGAAGCAACATGGGAACGTGAAGATGACCTTAGAGAGGAGTTTCCAAATCTGTTTCCTTAGTTCTTGAATCTCGGGGTCGAGATTCCTTGTAAGGGGGGGTGGAGTTGTAACAACCTGATTTTGAGTCAATTTCTTTTTCTTTTTCATAAGCAAGGGATGTTACATCATACTCTATGTAAATAAAGTACATTGGTTGGAGTTGCAGAAATTAATCCCAAAAGTGTTTGGGAATTAATTTGGCATAGAAAAAAGGTGGAAATATGATTCCTTAATACCCTACTTTGTCTTTTGGGCTTTGAATTAATTTTGTCAGTTTCATCATGTCTAACTGGAGACGCAAACTCGTTTTCTTAGATTTTTCTCTGGGTGAAACTTACCATACAACTGGTGCGGGCGACAGCTGGATCATTGGTTGAAGGAGCAATTGTTAGCCTGTGTGGGAGCAATTAGCTGCCCGTAGCAGATGAGGCCTAATAAGTCTTGAATCTGAAGATTGTGACAACAGTGTGGCCACATGCTATATGGGCTCTGGCTTGGTCAAGTAAGCTAGTCAGCCTTAGGTGCCGATGATGCCGTACCGCAAATGGGGTGTCACCTGAGATGGGAGAACCCTCGGCACAGATGGGGTGTCATGGACGGCACATGATACTTTCTTGACATACGGACCTGTCTTCTTTCCCTTCCTTCCTCCCTCTCTAACTTCTTGCTGGAACTGAGGATTTGGGTGAGTGGTCGAGGACCCTCGCGTTGTTGGATAATGCTTTTGAGATAAACTTGATTTTATCAAAACCGTCTTCATCAAAAGTATAGTTGTATTTCAAACAAAACCGCTTTTATGCAAAAGAACCATATAGCCTTCCTTTGAAGCCAACATGCAGTTATCAGGGTTCCTAGAGGGGGCACGCTGAGTACGTAATGTACTCATGACGATGGTTTGTTGTTGTCGTTGTTGTACAGAGTACCATGAAGAAGAATACGTTGACGGCGACTACTACGGTGAACCTGAGGAGTGAGGCCTCGTGTGCTACATCGACTGCCTGTGGCTGAGATGGAGGCACCACGCGTCGTTTATTGTTTTCCGCTGCTATTTCAAACTTGTAATAATAATGCCCCAAGACATTGCTTTATGTAAGCCGAAGGGCATTTTACTATTCAAACTTGTGTTAACTTTTGAACTGTCGTGCAACGAGATACATTTCGCATGTACATTAGCATTTCTGGTCTAGTGTTACATGGGGTCTGGGAGTTTGTTTCCGGTTCTCACAAAAATTGACTCATAGGTGTTCAGTAACTTCAGTTGGCTCACCCAACTAATGGTGAAAATAAACTGTTATTAGCAGTAGTACTACTAAACGGTCTACAGTAAACTATGATCAATCTTGCACACCAGATCAGAACCACGAATGGATAAGATTAAGGACATGATTATTCGAGGCAAAGAAAGATAGCAAGGGCTCCTTACCAGGACACGTAGAAAGCGGGCGAGTTCCTGTTCAAAGCCGTGCCAATCTTTATGGTACGGAGGTAGTAATCATTTAATTAAGACGCAAAACTCAGCTTTGAAATTGGAATTTCGCTGGACCCACACTGGATGAGATCTTAATATAGTTCAACAGAGCACACTCGCATTTCATAAGATGTCGTGCTTGGAAGCTTTCGAACCTAAATTGTTGTCGTGGTTTAAGTTCAAATTTAAACTAAAACCACCACAAAAATTTAGGATTGAAGAGAGTATACATGAAGATGATATATTTCTTCCATCCAACAAAAAAATGTCTTAAGTTTGTCAAAATTTGGATGTATCTAGACATGAATTAGTGTATAGATGAACTAAAATTTTGTCGAAATTGAGACATCCTTTGTTGAAGGAGGGAGTACACGATCTTAGAGCAAGTCCAGCAGCTCCCCTAAAGCCTCCCCTATACCAAATTTGGAGGAAAAAAAACCAAAAATCAACATCCAGCAGTTCCCCAGTTCCCCTAAAGCCTCCCCCAAATTTCGGCTTCCCCGATCCAGGCCTCCTTCTCCCCGATGCATCGGGGAGCCCAATCCCTCACCCTATCGACACGACGTCGTCCCTCCCGCCAAAACGAGCTTGCCACCACGTCCTGCCCTCCTTCTCCTTTCTCCCGCCACGAGCCGACCGGGGCCAGACGCGAGGGGCGGCCGCCAGCACAGATGCGGGCCGCGGCCATAGGCGGGCGCGGCGGCCAGTATGCCGGAAAATAATTGTGAAGGGTGACTAGTATGCCGGAAAATAAAAAAAATTGCACTGGTTACATACCTATTGCGAAACATCCTTGCGTTGAAGGTACAATTCACAGCAAAATAGTCCTTGTGGAGACACTGAAAGCGTTTCGCAAATTCGCGCTGAAGAGAATGTCGTCCTGGAAGTGAACCTCAATGGCGCGGAGCATCCAACCTCGCCTGTTCTTCCTCGGCTATGACTGCAACCATCATGAGATCCTCATCATCAGACGAGGAATCTTCGCAAAATTGACGTGCCAAGCTTCGGCGGCGACTCATTTTGTTGTGGAAAGATGCAAGAGATATGGTGAAAACGAAGTAGAAGAGGAGGCAGAAGCAAGATTGTGAGAGATATGAGAGCGAGCTGATCATGTATATATAGATAAAAAAAACTAGCCGTTAGAAATCCGGCCGTTCAAAAACTAGCTGTTGGAGAGGTAGCCGTTGGGTTTCAAATAGAACAGGTGAGATCTGTTAGGGGAACTGCTGGAGTTGAACAATTTTTAGGGGAGAAAATTTTTAGGGGAGTCCCCTATTTTGAGATATAAGGGAGACATTTTAGGGGAACTGCTGGACTTGCCCTTAGAAGTTAGACTGAGTTTGACCCATTAATGTTCCTCGAGTCAGATTGTGATTTGCTTATTGCAATTTGACATGCAAACTGTAAAAGGTTCAACAAGCAACGAGTTCAGATAATTTGGTTGTGCAAATGCAAGCAACATGTTCTAATTTTGTTCTAAATCAATCTTCTTAAAGTTTGACCAAATTATAAAAAAATATACTAATATTTACAGTTTAAACTGAAACATGCTAAATGTATATAGCTTCGGAGGAGAGAGTGATTTAGTACGTATGCTTCTACCAGTCAGGAGGCCACCTTATGTTGATTGATTTGGCTTTGCAAAATAGATTCGACTTTTAATAAGAGTCACCTTTAATGCGACATCTATACCACTAAGGCACCAAGAAAGGGCGGAAGCTGGGATAGGCCACGTCGATCCTCCCTGCAGCACGCCGCGTCGTGCTGGGCGCGCGCGAGCGAGAGAGAGCAATTGGACTGTCCTTATCCCGTCCATGGGTCCTGCCAGGTTTGGTAGCCTTTGTGTCTTTGGTCGATTTTGACAAATAGACCTCGTGGCCGATCTATTTCACCGGATGAACTTTGTTCGAATCTATTTCACCAGGATAACCCTTTCGCTCAGCGCTCTACGCGCAGGCGTTATTCTACCTGCATTAGCGCCGCATCGCGCTCTACGCGCAGGCGTTATTCTACCTGCATTAGCGCCGCATGGTAGTGCGCTATGTACCTGGCACCGTGGTAGTATGAGCTAGCGTGGACTTGCTGGCAAGGATGGGTATGTAGCGCCTTATGGTACGACGCAACATAATAACATGTAGCGCGTCCACTTAAGGCGCTACATAATAACCGAGGCTTATATCCTTAGCCCATCCCGAACCCTAGCTCCACTCCATTCTTCCCCACGGACGGCGCACGAACAGACGGCGCACATTTTCTCACCCACCTCGAGAGATCTTCGAATCCAAAGGCTAGGTGGGTCGATTTTGCCCCCCCCCCTTCCCCCCCAAGCCAAGCGCAGCAAGGTACCCTCCCCCATCCTCTTCTTTAGCTAGATTTTTGTTGGATTTTAGGGTGGAGGAATCTAGGGTTTTTGTTGGTGTCCCCCAACTCTGTCCGAATCTATTGGACCAGGATTTTTGTTGGTGTCATGAAACCTTAGGGTGGCGGAATCAAGGGTTCAGTTTGGTTTGTTGTTTTGATGTTGACATCCTATGGCAGCATATATGTGTTGGATGAATTTAATTCTTGTATTTCGAAAGTCAAGATTTGAGGGACACTCTTAATTTAGGTTAAGGTTGGAGGTGATAACCTAGCATTGTACATCTTTGGAACCATTAAGCTGATAGTTTCTAGTCTTCAGGGCGTTGATGATAGTTCTCCATTCTAATCTTTTTATAGATGGCAAGAATAGTTCATGTTCATTACGTGGACAAAGAGGCTTTTTTGGGAGGCAATGAAAAGTCGGATGTGGAGGAGAGAGACTTGGTTTTCGATTGTAGTCCTACCTATGGAGAGCTATTGGAAGCTGTGCGGATTGAGTTGGAATGGATGGATCCAAGTGCTGTGGTGGAGTTGGAGAGAAGACTCAATGTTGGGTTCGGGTCTCACCTCCGATGGAAGACCATGCGCATATCTTCCGAGCAACAATGGGCCGCATACAAAGAGACGGTGGCGGCATCACAAGACAAGGCTCTTGAGTTATTTGCTACAAGGAAGGTTGACGGCAGTTTTGACATTGCAAGTCCAATTCGAAGGCAGTCTCAATGTCCAACATCCGCCAGACATGAACCAAGTTGACGGTAGCGAGCATCTTGAGTTATTAGCTGGAAGGAATGTTGATGGCAGTTTGCACATTGTTAGTCCAGTTCGAATGGAATCTCACATTCTAACAACTAGTCCTCCTCACATGAACCAAGTTGACGACAGGGGGCCTCCGATGCGTCAACCAGCTAGCCCGATTACATCATCACAAGAGAATGATGAGAACTGGGCGATGATAGGGATGATAATTTGCATGACAATAATGTTGGTGATTTGGAGGCATACTGTTTGCACGAGGACATGGATCGTGACCTACCTTTTGGCTGTTCTTATGCAGCGGATTCGGATGACAATGGTCCCGAGGAAGAAGTAGATGAGGATGGGTTCACAACGAAAGAAGCCAAAGTTCATGAGAAGTTGTTAGGCCGTGATCATCGGCTATCATTGTTCCGTGATGTTAGCTTGGCGGATGAAGCCATTGTAGACGGTGACGACGGTAATGCGCTTGGACCAAGACCCATTTCATACCGGGATATGAATGAGGATGACTATGTCATTCAGTCCGGTATGAGGTTTCGAACTTTGTTGGAATACAAGGTATGGATAAAGGAGTACTTTGTTACGTATCATCATCCATACAAGGTGATTCATGCCGACACCAAGCTTCGGTACGCTATTAAATGTGTGGAGGATGGATGTCCATGGATTGTGCGTGCAAGACCACTGAAAGGAGGGCCCGAATGGCACATATCTAGTTGTTGTGCAACTCACCTTTGTACAGGAAAAAAAAAGAGATGACAAGGATGTGAAAATAGATCACCGCCAACTCACCTCCGAATTCATCGGCTACAAGCTTTCCAATTCCATCAAGTCACTACCGACAATGTCGATCAAGGAAGTCATCGAACTGGTGGATGCTCTTTTCCATTACAAGGTGAAGTACGGGAAGGCATGGAAGGCGAAGCAAGCCGCATTCAAGATGTTGTATGGTGATTGGGAGGAAGCATACAACCGGCTCCCTAGGTTGTTGGGAGCGATGCCTCATACCAAACCGGCATGGTTCATGTGGTCGAGCCTTTTGGCCAAAGAACTAGAATTTCCAACTGTGCAAATGTCCGAGTTTTTGGCCGTGCATTCTGAGCTTTCGAGCAATGCATAAGGGGTTTTCAGCACTGTGCAAATGTGTATTGTTCAATACACATTTGACAAGATGAACGAGTATTTCCTCAAATATCTCGAGGAAACAGATAGGCAGATTGCTGAAAAGAACAGGGCAAAAAAGAAGTACTTGTACTGTACCCACCAAAGGTGGACGCATAGATTACATTTCAGACACGAAAAGCGGACTCCCAAAGCGATGTATGTTTTGATAACGATGAATGGATCTACCAAGTGAATGAGCCCGGAGGTACCACAAGTGATGGTGTGCAGCACGGAGGCCGGGCGTTCGAGGTCTCACTAAGAACATGCGAGTGCTCCTGCATGAGGCCCTCGTTGATTCATCTCGCTTGCTCGCACTTGCGCACAGCAGCACGCTTAAGACATGTGGATTATAACCATCTGCTCACCGTGAGGGAGTCAGAGGTGACTATTGAGAAAACTAAGCTGACATGGGAGGGCACCCATGTCTTGACCAATCACGGTGGCTCGAGTATCACGGACTTCAACTTTGGCCGGATCTAGATCTTAAAGTTGTTTCACGTGAAAGACGCAAGACAAAGCGTTTTAGGGGTGACATGGACGGCAGGTCTTATGGAGGTCGGCGAGAATGGGGCAACAACATTTTTCATGAGCCTAGTACTTTGGCCGTTGTGGAAATTGCAACGGAGTGGGACACAATACTAGAGGTTGCAGTAAGCAATGTGGTAGAAAAAGATCGAAAGGGAATGAGGCAAGCACAAGCAAAGAAGTACATATCCATGGATGTGGTGGCCAGTGCTGCCAAGGCGTTATTGCGCGACTATATTAAGCTTAGCGCATCAGCCTAAGGTGTTATTGCTGCTGATTGCCAGTGCTGCCAAGGTCCAGTACCGATTTCTCCTGCCGAAATATTCGTGTAACGCCCCACCTTAAGGCGCCAGACAACAACGTATAGAGCATTGTCGGTCGGCGTTAACATGCAGTACCACTCGCACGGCTATATTCTTCGGACAAAGGGTTGTACCGCCGGGCTCATCAAACTTGGAAACCCTAAAAGGACCCCTTTATAAACACGGGCACTGCTCTTGGTCCCCAACTCCCCACCTGTCTCCTCAGAGCCGCCACTCCATTGCACTGCCCCCCCCCCCCCACGCACCACATTGCCGCTTGTCTCTCGGGTGCCAGCATCCTACACCTCCACGGCATGGAGCACTCGGCTCAACCGGCCTCCGGCACGCCTTCGCCGCCCGTCGAGGTCGCTGTTGTGGTGAACCCGAATTCACCACCTCAACTCGCCCTCGTCAACCCAAATGCGCTGATCCAGAATGGCGCGCCGGTCGTGCAGGCCATGCCGTTCCTAGCTCCGGCCATGGTTGCGGCTCATCAAACGCCGCTCCCATTGCCGGACGAGGACACCCTGTACATGCTACTCAACATAAACGGCACACCCTTGCAGTTCAACGCCCCCGTTGGTCGCCCCACTGTGGTTTCCCTTGCTACGATGGCTACATGGGCGGGCCTCAACTACAGCGAAGTGGCAAGGGCTTACAATGCGGGTACTGGTCCCTGCCTCCGTTTTGGTTCACGTGTTGCCATCAGCGGCTCGAACCAAGTGTTGCAGGTTGGGAACGAGGCCTCTAGGGCCGTCATTATGCAGGATGATGAGCGTGTTGTCGTTGTGGGCAACCACAATGGGAACGTCCTCTGCGTTGCTCTCATTGGTGGACCTATCGATCCAGTCAGTGACACTCTTCATGTCATGCACAATCTCTCCAATGGTAGCGTCGTCATCTTACTGCTTGGAGTTGCGGCTTCCATTATGTACCGCCACGCGTAAGGCTATCATTTAGATGTTATGTACTAGTACTGTTAACCCCCATATGTATTTGCCTACTAGCACCACCGAACGATTTAGATGCAATGTATTAGGTATTGAGTAGCAGTATTAAGCACCATATGTATTTGCCGTATGCTAGGGAACACGGTAGGCTACGTGAGCACAAAATAAAATTTTCTACCGATTCCGCCCGGACCAATGCTGTAGATAATGGATCACGAGATTACCGCTAGATGCGCAGACCCGTAGCGGAAGTAGAGTTGGTGATGCGTGTCGATGCTGAGTAGTCGATCGGCCTGTTCCACCTCGCCGATCCCACGAACACTTGCTTGGTATTTTTCTTGATATCCTCCACTGCTGTTTTAAGCATCCCTTGCAATTCAGTGACTTTCTTTTCAATGCCATGCATATGGTAGTTCTGAACGAACTGCGCATAGCTCGGAGGAAGAGATGCCAGAATTGTATCCGTGGCCAACTCTTGGCTCAACGGAAAGCCCAGCTTCTCCAAGCTTTGCATGTAACCAACCAACTTGATTACATGAGGGCTCAAGGGTTCGCCTTCCTTCAGCTTAGTCTCCAGGAAGGACCTCCAGATATTAAATCTTTCAGTCCTAGCCTGAGTCTGAAACATGCCTTTGAGAGTCTCGATCATACCGAAAGCCTCAACATTCTCAAACTGTTGCTGCAGTTCGGGCTCCATATAGGCAAGCATCAGACAGCTGATCTCAATCGACTCATCACATGAGCGTTGATAGGCGTTTCTAACAGTAGCAGTGGCATTATCAGCCGGCGCAGCTGGAAGTGGGTTCTCTATGACATGTTCTTTCTTATCGTGCTTGAGAACGATTCTCAGGTTCCGATACCAGTTGGTGAAGTTAGTTCCATTTAGTTTATCTTTCTCAAGAACAGATCTCAAAGCAAAACTGGACAATTGAGGTGGTGCCATTGATCTACAACAGAAAAATGCAAAAATACTAAGACAAGTATTCATGAAGAGTAATTCATATTAAACATTTTAATAGAAATATACTCCCACTAAAACCAACATCCCTCCGTTGATCATTAGTGATTCAAGATCCCAGATCAACCAATCGACAAGTGAGCTTTAGCATCACTGCTAGCCAATTGAATCACTCGGTAGGCAACTCTTGCCAATCGTATCTCTATACGACTCTTGTTAGTCGGTAGGCAACACTTGCCCCGGCTCCGACTGTTTTTACCTCGAGGCCCAAAACTGTTTTGATAGCCTCGTCAAGTTAACCAAAGCTTCGCATGTAAGTGTCCGACACGAACATGACCAACGACAAGGAAAAATGGTGTACCCCAATTTCATGAGCCCATCACCAAATGTACTTGACTTGTGGTGTTGCGGCTATTGAGGAGGTAAATAAACTTGACATTCTTTGAGGGATCATTCTACTCTAATACAATAATATGCATAGGAGTAAACAAAGCAATAACCATCACATATAATTAAATTAACATGTGAAATAGTATGGCTTTGTTTCTTCATGGTGATCTCCATCTCCATGAACTTGTTCATCAAGCCGCCGGGTGCTCGTCCACTACAAATCCACACTATGGTACTACACCTAGTAACTACTAATAATGAAATTACAAGGAGGAAGATGTCGACACGCAGGTCCTTATACACTTATAAAGACAGCACCTTGGCTCCAGCCTGGCTGACAAACTCATGACACGCAGGTCATGCAAATATTACACACATGCATAACATACATATGAGCCATACTATGCACATCAATCCTGCAAAAACAAGTTAAGCGTAGAATCCTATTCTACCGAACAGATGTGAACTCGCAACGACATCTTCTGATTTGATCAATCACATTGATCTCGTGAATCGTATCCGGGTTTACGTTTCACTGTTTACCCCGATGGCGGAAATCCGACCGGTAGGGGTAGGTTGTGTCACGACCTTCAACATCACGATTATCGGAATCAAACATCCATTTTCCTCGAGTACAATGGATCCAATCTATTGAGTACAAAACCGATCTACCACTTAGATCGACCACAAAGATAGCAATAGATCACATATACTACTAACAACATAACACTCATGCACGTAATCCGAATCCAAAACAGACAACATTGGCTCTGATACTTATGTTAGGGAACACGGTAGGCTACGCGAGCACAAAATAAAATTTTCTACCGATTCCGCCCGGACCAATGCTGTAGATAATGGATCACGAGATTACCACTAGACGCGTAGACCCGTAGTGGATGTAGAGTCGGTGATGTGTGTCGATGCCGAGTAGTCGATCGGCCTGTTCCTCCTCGCCGATCCCACGAACAGTTCGTCCAAGCGCCGCAGGTGCAGCGCCTCCGAGGTATCCACACGTACAGAGAGGAACTCCGTGCGGCGGACTGCTAGATCCGATCGCAAGGTTTGGGCGTGGAGATGTGACGGCCGAGTCTGACTCATGCCACAAAACTGGGATAACCCTAACCAGGTATGCCTCCTCCACTTAAATAGACCTCCCTGGTGGGCTTCAACACTTGAGGCCCGTTAGGAGTCTAAGCCCGATACGAGTTGGATCCGATCCAATTCGGTCCCATCCCTTAAGTGTTCGACCCTACAGGTTCGCGGTCAAACGGACAAAACTACGAGTCCGAACACAGGTTCCGACCCAAGTCGATAGTCAATAGCGGCGCCTATCAGCACGTGCTGACTCCCGAATAACCACAAAGTATATTGACGAACCATACAATGTTTCCACATGCTACATTCCTTTTGCCTCACGATATGTGTGTCAAGCTCAAGGCGAGTACTTGTCATCCTTGTGTATAGCTCGACTCTCTTCTCGATCTCTTGATTCAGATTCCCAAACGGGTTAACGCTTAACCCAAGTCGCATGGCCATGCTTTCCGAATCTGATCACTCGAGAGGGCCTAGAGATATCTCTCCCAAAGGGAGGGGCAAATCCCATTTTGATCAACCATGACTTGCAGCATGCTTCTCAGCAAACCCGAAAGCTACCTTTATAACTACCCACTTATGGAGTAGCATTTGGTAACCCCCTAAGTAAGCCAATTCACATCCCAAGCTCATGCGATGACCTCAGGTCTAGGACCGGCATAAACATCGTACTTGAGACTAAAAAATGATAATCATCTCGTTGTGTCTCAGTGCGGGTCTGTCCGACTCGGCAATCTCATTGTCGAGTCCAATGCTATTAGTTGGCAACACATTGCCCTATGACTTGTGAAATATAGTCATCATACTGAGTCGCATTGCTAGTCTAGGTCGTGTGTCCGCATAACCTCAATGACTAGGAACCATTAGAACAACATCATAGAATATATAGTCTCACAAACAAATCACATATTTATTGATACATATCAGTGATGATGTTCAAGGACAATAATATTAACTCATGAATACATAGGAAATAACATCATCACATGATTGCCTCTAGGGCATATCTCCAACACCGTATGGCTCCAACGAACCGTTGTTGTTTGATTAATGTATTAGGTATTGTATGTGAACCTAACCGTTATGTATTATGAAGCCTTCAACTATTATTGCTTTCGATGGTTTTAATGCATTGGATGGTTTCTGTGCAATTGCAACTACAATGGCGCATATGGCACCTTCTGTGTTATACCTTGTTCTATCATCCAGCAGTTTTCTGAAATTGTAACGCCATTCGGGCTTAACGCCGCGTATACGGGCGTTAATCCCTTACGTACATCGCCATGACTCTGGGCGCTATGTTGGCTGCCACATGAATGATAGCGCCTACAGGTTAGGCGCTTTGGATATCTCGTGTTAGCGCCCAAGCGCGTGGCGCAAAGGTATTTATCCTACGAAATACTTCGACCGCTTCTAAGACCACAATATTCGTACAGTAATAATCTCAGATTACCACAATGCTACCTGCCACAAGATTCATACATTCTTATAAAGCATACAAAAGCTACAATTGTTTCTTACCATACATCATACAAGACATGCATATAAGTACATAGCATACATGATACAAGAAACTTAGGGTGTGTTTGGTGGCCTGACTCAACCCAGGAAATCTCTCCACATCCCACTTTTAAAACCTGAGAGTGTGTTTGTTAGGTCGGGTGGTCACGCAGGGGTAACCCCACCTGATGCAAAAAAGAACCCTCAGCCTGGCCGGGTTGTGAAGTAGAAAACGAGCTTCCCATGTGAGCCTGGCTGACTTGGCCCGAAAAAAATCTCTCGCTCGGCCACGCGTTAGGGCACCTCGCGCACCCCTCCCACCCCGGAACGCTTCTTTCCCCCACCAACCTCCCCACCCGACCTAGCCGTTGCTCCTCCCTTCCTTGTCCCCGACCCAGCCGCCGCTCCTCCCATCCCAAATCCTCCCGCCGCTCCTCCCATCCTCGTCCCTGACCCAGCCGCCGCTCCCGTCGTCCTCGTCCCCGACCTGGACTCCCGCCGACCAGGTCGACTCCCGCCGTCATCTTCCCTGACCTCGACTCCCAGGTCAAGTCCCCTTCGACTTTGGGGTTCAAGGCCTTGGAGCAAGTACACCTTCACCTTCTGGCTCAACAAATAATAAAAAGAGGAAGCAGGTTCTGAGTGATGAAGATGCAATTCAGGTAAACAACATGTCTGATGCATTGCGTGATGTGGCTGGTGCTATCAATAACACTTGCCATACCGAAACACCTAATTTGTGCAAAACGGTTATGGACCTTACCAATTTCGATATGGATCAACGCTTAGCTGTTTTGGATTATTTGACGGAGCATAAGGGTAAAGGCCTTAATTTCATGAAAATGGAACCTGATGTTCGTGAAGCCTCATTCAAGCGTATCATAGCAAAAAATCCTGATCTTGTTTGACTTGTTGTGAGTTGATGTAACTTCAAAATCTATATCTTTTGTAATGCCTAATATATTATGATGCAGACTTGGTTATTTGGCCGAATTTCCTATGTTAACTTTAATATATTTTGGTGATGTTGACATGCTGAATTATGTACTGAAGTGAGCATTGGCAATATATCATTTTGCAGTATTTTGGTGCTGTATATTTGCTTATGTTTTTTTTTCAGGGAGTACTTGCTTATGTTTTGAATTTATGATGTAATGGATGAAATTTGAATAAGTTTATGTGGTCATCTCACCAAGTCACATCTTTACTCACACGCACTCTACCAAACAAAGTCTGAGTTCAACATGCCTAAACAGACACAGCCAACCAAACAACATCACAACTCATCATATCTCAACAGATACAGGCTGCCAAACACATGTGAAAATCTCAGCTCAACTTGGCTAGGGTCAGCTTGTATGGGATGAGATGTGAATTCTGGATTGACCCGGACTGCCAAACACACCCTTATGGACGAACTACGACCTTTTCGCACAAATGGAGAACAAAACAGCAGCCAACGTGAGTGCCACACTGCAAGAAGCCACTGCAAAATCTCTAACTTCGACATCCTTCTTCCTCCTTTCGTCGAGTTCCTTTTTCAACTCTTCCATGTGGATCTTTCCTTCAGCAATCTGTGCTTCCAGAGCTTCCCTCATCTTCATCATGTCATCTACTAATTGTTGGTTCTTCCGCTTCTGTTCATTCAATTGTGCTTCCATAACTGCCAAAAGCTTCTTAACGAGAACACCCCCAGAATGAAGTCCACTGCCCAGTACATTTGCATCATCTAGCCCATGCTCGAACAATACATCTCGGTCCCGGATACCTAGGTTGAACTACACGAGCAGATGTAACCGACGAAAGTGAGTATTCCCGAATTAACAAGGAGGTTCCCGAATTGGAGTATTTACCTCGTCTATGGATTTGCTCGTGCCATCAACCGAATCCCTAAGCCATTGCATCATTGAAGGTGCCCCTTCGTCGGAGAAATCAATACGTTTCATCTTGTACGCAAGGGTTAGAGGGGAAGGACAAAATCTTCCGGCAGCGATAGGAGAGATGGGGGGCGGGGGCGGCGAGAGGAGAGATGGGGAACTAGGTCACGGGGAAGTGCAGCTCCTGGCCAACGCTTAAAGTATTTTTGTCACTTTAGCAGGAAACCCCTTGTGCAGTGCATAACATATTTAGCGCCGTGCTGGTCGGCGCTATACAACCTTATGACGCGCCCTGTCAATCGGCGCTAAACTCAATCCTGCAGCGCCCTGTCGGTCGGCTCTAAACTTAGTCCTGCAACGCCCTGTCGGTCGGCGCTAAACTAACCAGTATATATGGCCAAGCCACAAAAGAAACCGGTAACACATTCTCCTCACTACGCCTTCGTCCACACACCCATCCTCTCCACCCACAAGCCGGGGGAACCCTAGATCCGTCTGGTGGAATGGCGTGGCCGCACATCCCAAGTAGCCGTGCTTTCCCACAAGAAGTGATGCGCCGGGGGGACCCCGAGCTGCGGCTAGAGGAGGCGTGCATCGTCATCTCTAGGACTCCGGAAATGGAAGAAATGGAGAAGATGCTTGTCGATCGCGTGCTTCTGGTGACAATCCTTCCAGGAGTTGAGAACCCGCCTCGTAGGGTGACGATCCGCAATGTCATTGACACAATCATGTCGAAGTGTGGAATCGAGGATGGAATTAGTTGCAAATTAAGTAGCCCCCCAGCTCACTACCTTTTTCGATTCAATCGTCCTGAAGATTGCACGGCTGCATTGAATCAGTCCATGCAAATGGAGGTTAATGGGTGCACTATTAAGTTTGCTCGCTGGAAACGTTCTTACCGTGGCGAAGAGGCGTTGCTCCCATTCAGCACTGTCGTGTCCCTTGATGGGTTTCCTGAAGATGGGTACGAGAGAGGATTTGTGCAGAAGATTGTGAACGAGCTGGGCGGCGAGTTCATCGAGCACCTAACCCCTGTGGACCTTCGTTGCGTCAAGCTGAAAGCATGGATTCGTAATCCTTGGAAGCTTCCTAAGAAGCTAAGACTCGAGGTGCCAGAACCATTTCGGTTCACAATTCCTGACGATGATGATGAGCTAGGCATCGAGCAGTCTTTCGAAGTTCCAGGAACTGCACTGTCAAGGTGTACTTTCATTTTGATGTTATTGTGCACCTTCATGAGGTTGTCGATCCATATCCATTGTTAACAGATGGACCTTTAGTGACCCGTGTCAGTAGCAGTGATGATTCAGGCTCGGATGATGGCATGTTTGATTCACCTCAAGGTGTAGGTCATGTTAATCGGGTGCACGATTGGATTTGCTATGCTAGCTTTGTAGATGGATTAGTGCCCAGAGTTGACCAGTACAAGCATACTCGGTGCTGACCTATTGTTGTTCTATGCAAGTACAGCTAGTACGGTGTTCTATTGTGCTAAGCCCTATGTCGTGTGTTCTAATATGTAAGGCTGTATCGTAATGGTTTGTTATGTGTCCCCTAACGTTTGTTGTAACCCGAACTAGTTTGAACCATGTACCAGTGAATGAGGCATAATGCACTTCCTTTAGTTGTAACTTGAACTTATTTGAACCGTGTATGCGTGAATGAGGACTAATGACGTTGAACCTTCTACTTTATCTGGCCATGCAAAACTTATTTGAAACATGTATATTTTGTTTCATTCCAGTATATGGTTTTTACCTTCAACTTTTGCTGGCCATGCAGTTATATGGTTCAAAACAATGCAAAGCTGGCATTAACGCCTTCGTGTTAGGCGCGAGAGTACTAACGCCTGGCCGTTAGGCGTTACATATGTGCCGGCTCAAAATCTCTTGTAACACCTTGTCGGTCGGCGCTAAAAACAAAACCCTATAAATCGCTATTTATAAGCATCGCGAAGTCATCTTGTTTCCAATTCCACCCTGTCCCCCTCCCCCCCCCCCCCCCACCCCACCCCACCCCACCCAAACGCCGCCATTGCGACCAAGTTGAGCACGTCCACCGTCTTGTGCATGCTATGGAGCATGCGACTCTAGTTGAGCTTGTGCTCGCGGACGGCCCACCCCAGCTCGCCGCGCCGGGGGTCATTCCGACAATCCATGGCCTCCATGTAAGGGTTGGTCAGGATGCTGCGCGGCATGGGGTTATGGCCCCTGATGAGCGTGTTGTCTTCGTGGGAAACCATGATGGTAACATCTTCCGTCTGGCCATCCTGGCCGACCCCATCGGTGTTGTAGACGACCCCCCCAATGGCGTTAACAGGGTCGCGTCTTCTCGTTATGGAGGGGTCGTGCTATTCCTCCTCGGAGCTGCGGCTTGCGTCTGGCTACACCGCCGCAACTAGGTCGAGATGCGAGGAATAAAGGTAAATGTAATGGGTGTGCGATGTGTAATGGATTGTAATGTATGTATGCGTCTTAATGGATGTGTAATGTGTAATGGATTGTAATGTATGTGTTATTTGTAATGGATGTGAATGTGTAATGGATGTGTAATGGAATGCAGTGGATGTGTAATGGAAATGTAATGCCTTTCTTAGCAATAATGTTTCATAGAGAGGAAAAACTTGTGAGCAAATAACTGACGTAAGGAGAAATCCAAACGTATGGCGCCTCACGCGTAGGCGTTAACGTAGCGTCAAGGGGCCTTGCGCGCCTTAGTCGCGGGCGCTAGCCGTATGGCTACTCACTGGCATGAAACTTAAAAGGCAGAACCAATAACTGGAAATTTGACCAAGACACATTTATGGAATTTTATGAAAAGGACGGGGCCAAAGTTGACATTTAAGCCGCGTAATTAGATGCCATAAATTGTGTCAGAAGTCAAGTTTATATAATGCTTAGCTACGGATATTACACCTCCATAATATGTTTGTATGATGCTTATGACATTACAGCTCCATAAAGGTAATCTACTTTGTCCTTGTCTTTGTTGCCCCTCTGGCCCTCTTTGCAACGGCCTTCCGCCTTGCCGGCTGTTCTACCTCCACGTCATCTTCCTCCTCAGCGTCATCTTCGTCATCAGCGGTCAAATCCAATATAGCCTTCCTCCTCTTCTCGTAATCTGAAGGGGTGTAACGCCTGAAGGACCTCCTAGGCTTCAGTTTAATCGCCGAGCGTTGCCATTCCCCTAACGCCGTGTCATCGTCCGCTACCTAAGAACAACCAATATGGATTAATTCGATACTTTTGGAAAAGCTGCATCGTACACATGGTGTCATACCTCCATCGACAGGTCATCTTGTAGCGCAACCGTCGAGGATTCTGTGTGCTCGCTATCATTATTGGGAGAAGCTGACCTTGACGATGAGAGGATTCTGTGTGCTCGCTATCATTATTGGGAGAAGCTGACCTTGACGGTGAGACAAATTCTGGGTCACGACAGCCCATAAGGTTGGCTAACCGCCGTAGCTGTTGGCCTTGTCACTGTACATCATATGCTTGTTGTTAATACAAAGGGGAGTACTTTTTCTTCTATGGACAGTGGAGGAAATTGATACGACCATGTGTAATTACCTTCACAAACTCCCTAAGTGCAGTATTCTCGCCCTCCTGTCCCCTAGTTGTGCTTTCTAAAATGGACTCGAAGTCATCTGCTTCCTTCCTGACCTCGTCACGCTGTGAACGGTACAAGGTTACAAAAGTACAAGTGGCAGCAAGGGTAATATGAACAAAGAAGCTTAGAAATTACCACAAAGTTGAGCACAGGAGCAAAATATGTTTGCCTCCCCTGCTTCAAAAGCCTTGTGTATTCAAGGTTGGCAACCTCATCGAATATCAACGGCTGATCCAATATATCTCGGCTGTAAGCCGCCGGTGTGATGTCCGCACAAGTGTTATCCAGAAACCACTTGAGATAATTGCTAAATGCTAGTGGGCAATGCAATCTTACTTTGGAGCCTTGAGCTGTCTTAGCCTTCTCAACGCAGCGGAGATACTTTTCTACATGCTCTTTATGTGTGACATCCCACTTCTGGTCCCTCTTAACCTTCTTCCTGTCAAGCCTAAACATATAGATGTAGCAAACTTATGAAGTAATGTTAGGCAGCTATGAACATTCGTAGTAAGGTACAAGTGACTATCTTACTCGTGTAGCGTGTAGCCCGTGTGCTTCCACTTGGGCGGGTGGGTTTGAAACAATCCAAACTGTTGCATCACACAATGTGGCAAATGAAATTCAACAGCCCACAAACATATCAATGGGCACCGCATGGTCCACAGATGGTCTTCTTCCAAGCACTTCGGATTAAATCGAAATTCTCCGCAAAATTATCACGAGACCCGTATGGTTCCCATGCAACCTTCACAACAAAGCAAAACCCCGTCAATGTTGAGTCATAATGGGAATCATGAAAATCACAGGGAGTAAAAACCTAATTACCTGCTCAGGGGTGAGGGTGAGGGCATCGAACTCGTTCGTGTACTGCTTGTACAGAATTGTTGTGTCGCTACTGCTCTCGGAAACCACATCCCATTTGTACGCCCAGGTAGGTCGGCGCAGGGGGTCGCCATTATCATCCCAGAGATTATACTTCACCGACTTCGGCCGGCCTACTGGGAACCGCTCCCCGCTCCACACGGAGAGAAGCAGCAAAGGACCGCCAATGTCGCTGTCACGACCAGTCCTGTGGCATGCATCGTCCAACTGCAGATAAATGCATAAGGTTCAGTTATTCATTCAATCGAGCATAAAAATGGCGCCTGTGCAGAAAAAAAACATGTCGGTAGAGGTACGCAAGTGCCGCAGTACCCCAACTCCAATTCGTGTCCCAAACAGTCAATGCCTTCAGCCACATCCATTGGGCTGTCCTGCCACCGACGTCCGCAAATAGGGTCCTAGTGATGACATACTACACATAGACGCTGGCGTACTGCTCAACCACTTCATCTACAGCATCAGGGGGGCACTGCGAGAAGTTCTCCGTGATCCAAGTATAAGTAGCGCCGGCCGGGACTCTTATCATTAATGGGGTCTTCAGACACCGAAGCCCTCCCAATAAGAGCCGCCATCTGCTCGCGCCAGTTTGATGAATCCGTGTTCATGCACACCGGAATCCCTCGATGGGTAGTGCATAGATCATTGAAACATCCTGCAGCGTAACGGTCATCTCACCGGTCCTAAGGTGGAAGGTGTGCGTCTCCGGCCTCCACCGGTCCACAAGCGCTGTGATTGCAGCGACGTTCATACTAGGCATCGATCGGGTCACGAGATTGATGAAGGGAAGGAGCCCCGTCCTCCAGATGTAAGCAGTGTACCTCTCATCGTAACGCATGACGTTCGTTGACGCTTTGTGGCACCTAAGTTTGAGGGGTCTTAAATCCTGCAACAAAAAACAAGCCTGTTACTAAACTTTTAAATAAAACATCTATGACAACGAGTAGCATGTGGAAATTCATCTCACCTCTCTTTGCTCTCGTATGACACGTGCACGGTGATGCTGATCATAATGCTCATCAATATGCTCCATCGCATCTATACGTTGTGAAAAGACAAATAAGAAGATAAAGTAGTACTTGCTAATGGGCCTTTCTTCAGTGAGACTAGATTCATAGGATATATTTGTCTATACAATAGACATATACGTTGCAGGTACACAAGATGTGATGAAGCATTGCAGTGCCAAAGAATATAAGTTTAAGTTAATCATGTTTGTTTCATTAACTAACTCACAAGTAAATTCTTTCTAATAATGTTTCTTTGTTTCATTAACTAAGTCCCAAGCAAATTCTTTCTAATCATGTTTGTTTCATTAACTAAGTACAAACTAGTTTAATTAACATTACGATAGCTACTAAAAAAAATGAACTGACATAATTTCAGAGTTGCATAATTACCCACATACAAACTCACAAACTATAATTCCCCACAGCATGCATAAGGATCCCAAAATGGCAAACACTTGTACTAAACATCAAAATCTTTATAATCAGACGTCCATACGGTACCCAAATCCAGACGTCCATACCTACGGTTACAGGCCCACAAATGAAGTTACAAAATGTCCATATGCAAACCAAATCTCTAAAATCAACCATGCTCTCATTCGTACACAATGTTATCTCCCATAACAGAAAAATCCATGCCAAAAAATGGGTAATGAAATGGTTCTTACAATTCAAATTCAATACAACTCTATAACAACAAAGAGATTTGAGTTGGCAGTGCCACTCTATTCGGCCCACTTTTGAGATGCCTAATTGGGGTGGTATGAACAATCTTATTTCCTATAACACCAAATTGGGTACAAGTGGATAAACGAACGGATGAACGAACTGCAAACCACCTAGGGTTCCCAAATTGGGAAAAATACCGGGTTCGAACTCAGGAATCGGGAATACCTGCGGGGAAGGACGAGTAGCAAATCCGCGGCCGCGAGATCCACGAGCCACAACGCGAGCCCTCGCGCGCCGCCGCGATGTCCTTCCGTCGCCAACGAGGGGGAAAATGAAAGCTAAGAACCTAGGGTTCGCAAATTGGGGCAAATTCTGCGGGGAAGGACGAGTAGCAAATCCGCGGCCGCGAGATCCACGAGCCACAACGTGAGCCCTCGCGCGCCGGCGCGATGTTCTTCCGTCGCCAACGAGGGGGAAAATGAAAGCTAAGAACCTAGGGTTCGCAAATTGGGGCAAATTGAAGGATGCAAATCAGGGATCGGGTACATTACCTGCGTGGAAGGATCGAGGACGAAATCCAAAGGCAACCTTGATGATGGGGCGCCGCCGCGAGACGACGCAACTTAGGGCAATGGTGATGGCGATGCGCAAACTGACTCGGCCGCAAGTTAGGTTAATGGGATGATAGCGCCCGCATGGACGGCGCTACATGCCCTGCCTTGTGGGCCCTTCTTTGGCCACGCTGGGCCGCGCAGCAAGCCTTGTTGTTTTAAGGGATACTTACCTCTTCTGTCCCTTCTTTTATGCCATCCTATCTAGCAGTTTCCCTTTTCCTTTTTTTTGGGTTTTCGCTGTATGTCCATTTTTGAATCATGATGCCAGCGTTTGTAGGCTTCTAGGCAGTGTGAGTATGTGCACATGTGCATATTCAGGGGTAGCACACAGATTAATGATATTGATGGTGAAGCATTTGTCTGTGCCTTCTTCATTGCAGAACTTCTCATGCTCTCCGACGTCTCCGTGAACTCAACTTTCTGAATATTTCCATATATTATTAAATCTGGTGATATAATTGTATGACATTTAGTTCCTCTTAAAACAAATTTTCATGGTTCACCATGGCACTATGGCCTATAGTTAGCATTTTTACTGAAAATTTCTCCAAAATACAGTCGTACAGAATCCTCAATTTTGCGTCTGTCCATCTGGTTAATCCTTGGTGATTTCTCATGTATGCAGATATTCTAAATAGTAATTTGCTATCTCCTTTTTGACTGGGTGATTTGCTACTTTTATGCTTCATCTGAAATTCAACGCCTCAACTGAAAATTTTAGCTGACATGAGATGTGTTATTTTATTTTTCAGGCTTATGAGAAATGCTTCCAGAACCTACACTACATGCAGTGATATGAAGAACACACAATTGCTCACGTGATTCAGGCCAAATACGAGAATACAAAGGTAAACAAATCTGGCTGCCACACCGTTCTTCTTATTTGTCAACTGTTTTATCTATTGGCATCTGTGGACATGGATTGATCTCTGTCTAAAAGCTTGGGTTGGTACCGGCTGTCCTTCTACTAACAAGTTTGCGTGCCTATTACTCGAAATGTTTACGATGCCTCCCATTTGTTTTCTCAATTGCTTGCCATCTGTATTTTGCAGATTCAAATGCCAAAGGATGTCGAGCAGAAGTTTGGATGAACTGTTCATGAATTGTACTTATTGTAGCCTCTTTGTGTTGAGGAGATGAGGTCAACTCTGCTCGTTGTGGCGAGGGAAGAAGACAGAAGGAAGAGCCAGTGCCAGATTTAACCATGTGAGCTCTGTTCGTATTGGCGGTTCCTGCTATTTGTCGTGTGACCAGTCCCTTGTGCTCAGGTACTGTAATTTATGAAGCAATAAACGCGTAGTCCCAACATTAAATAGATGGAATGTGGCACACTCTGTCTGATGGCAACCGAACTGAGGCACATTTGGCGACTGCTTTTTTTTGTTTTATTGCAAATGCTGTCATGGCAGATGACACATTACTTGGAAAATTGAATTATTTCAAAACTTGTTAGAAAGAATAAAAATCTTTTTATCTCTTGTTTTGCTGTATGCTTGTGCTTGGTAGCAGGTAGCAGCAGCAGCAGTAAGCAGCAGACGGTTCCTGCTTGCACTACAAGTTTACACATGTAGAGAAGTGATCTGCTGGAATTTATGATGTATAACACTATTCTGATTGTTCAATAGAACTAAATCGATTGTCATTTGATTCCTGAAGGTGTTTCGTGTGAGCATAGCTGCAGGTCTTAAATTATCCATTCATTCACTTGGATTTGCATAGTAGTACCGACGATCCACTTGCAACACAATATGTATATGTAAATACAGATATAGACGTGAGATCGAGATAGGCAATTAGAGGGGGCTGAATGATTGCGCGGAAGCAAATTAAATTTTTTTCCGAAAGTTCAAATCCTAAATTACCTTTCTGTTCGTGATAATAAAACAGCCGTAACTTTTGATTGGATGAACCAAAAAATACGTACGAGTATGCAAAAGAAAGGTATTGAAATTATCTAACCAACGCAACAAGAATAAGCTCAATCAGACGTAACAATCAAAAGATATGATCAAAACTGTAACAGCTGACAGAAAGTTACGAGAATTAATCTATAATCGATTTCGAGGAATAACAAGAAAGATGAAGTAATCGTAATCTTTTCTTGATCTCGTGATAAACCTGCAGCAAAGTATTATAAACTCGTGATAAATCTGCAGCAAAGTGTTAGAAAGATCTAGCACGAATAATCCACGAAGATCCGAGAAGAACAAAAATGACACCGCCAACTAATCTCTTAATTGCAACGATGTCGATCGATTACAAAAGATGCAACCATGCATCCAATAACTCTTCAAGAATTGATCTAGATCCAAAGTTCTGCGTTTCCTCACGTTCTTGCAAAAACAGTAGCTAGGACGTTCTCTATTTATAAGGGAAAATTCGCGACCCTAAACCGAGTCCGAATCCAACACGAACTCTTCTGTCTCGATCGTTATTCTGCCCGTAGGACTCACAGACGACCTCGGAGTGAGATGACTCCAAAAGCAAAGTTGTTCGTCTCGACGATGCGTACAACTTTCATGTAGACCACTTTTCCATCAGACGTCATTTTGATAACACTACTGTTTAATCTTTAAACAGCTCTCATCCAGCCACGGCTGGATCTACATGTCTTCACGTCGATGCCACTCCATGCCATCAACTATTCTTGTGATGTCTTCAAAACTCGACCATCACGTGTTGAATATTTCCAATACCGTACATCTCCGGTACAAACAACGTACGACAAATCGGTGCCCTCCCCGATTATCGTAATTTTCACTTTCATTGTTCCTTCGCACGAACGTCCCGCATGACCTTGATCCCCGACCTCAGTTTCTCCCAAGCTTTGTCCCTCGATCCCGTCATCGACCACGTTCCTCTACCTCCGGCAACACCTGAAAGTGAACACACAAATAACCAGTACGGTCACAAGTCCATGACTTGACTCAGGGTAAGTTTCACATAACTCACGCCATGTTTTCACATAAAAAACTAATGGATCAACACACCACTAGCAAAGCACTAAGTCCAAACAAGATACATATCATCACATAAGTATCCATATTACCCAAACTATCCACATCAATTTTTCAGTAAACACTTACCAATGTTACACATCATCTATGATTTCACAATAGATTTTCACATTAGCACAACAGATACAATATGGATTTTTCTATAATTGAAGTAAGACAATTTTCCATTCCATGGTTTTTGCTTGGTCAGGTTTTGAGTTCTTCTAGGAATGATAAATTATGCTTCCAGAAATAAGGCAAAGGGTAAATCCATTATTCCTTTTTCACCTGCATACGAGATGTAAATCAGTGAAAGCCCGAGGATCATGTTAGCATATCTTATAGTGTTATCATAAATCATATTTGTTACCCGCAAAAAAAAAATCATATTTGTTGAGTCTCGATTTTATAGACAATGTTTCGCAACATTCAGGTGTGGTATATACGCTGCCAGAAGAGAGGGGAACCAGTAGGTGCTTTGACAGGTCATTTAGATGGGATTAATTTATTGATAGCCACGGAGATATACAGGCGTTATTTCATCTCCAGTTGCAGGGATCAAACTATTAAACTACGGGATGCATGTCAGGAAAATGCCCTCCACTATGGAGTAACTACCAAACTTACTTTACATGACCCTTTCTACAAGTAATTTGTTGATTTATTATACATGAATTGTTCTAGGCAAGTAGAAAGGTAAAGTCATTGTTTTTTTAGATGATCGACTCTTACAAAATGAGCCTTGCCGAATTATATGTAGGAGTGTAGCTCACTGACTATGGTAGACTTTTCTATGAGGACATGTTATCACCAGCCATGCCTTTGTTTTTCTCCTGTTTGAACTCATAAGATCAATTTTTATTCATGATCTATATGTCCTCTATATATATATGTTTTTATCTCATTTTCTGTACAACCGTCTTTTCAGCTGCACACCAAAAGCACATGAATGGGATTACAGTTGGATGACTTATCCATCAGAAGCCCGGTATTTGAAGCATCCATATAATCAGTCACTAGCCACGTTCAGAGGCCATCGGGTGTTGTGCACACTTATTCATTGTTATTCACACAGGTTAGTTCGGAACCTTTAATATGATCGTAGGAAATATTTATCTAATATAATTATCTACTGGCATATTTAAAAGGGACTTCTGGATTCTGATCTCAGTTGTGGAATTTTATTTTATTTTTGAATAAGGAGCGATGCCCCAACCTGGCATACTACAGAGTTCAACAGTGGCATAAAAGAGGTTCCAGCGTTTCCTCTGCCGACATAAAACTGGAAATAAAATCACAGTAGAGCCAGGCCTCCAACCTGCTCTACCAAGTTGTGGAATTTTATGATCTTACTAAGCCCATGTGGCTTTGATATTTCGTGGTTGGATCCACTAGTAGAATTTGTCCAGGATGGAATTCAGATCTACAATCCAAATAATCTCCATTTTTCTTCTATCTGATTCTTTATTGAATGCTTATGGATTTTGGCTGATCTATGCAGACATAGTATCCAGCTTACATCGTTACAAATGTACATTAATTTATCTAGTTTGTTGGATTCCGGTTGCTCTCTGTTACTTTTCGGCAAAATGCAGAACTTGCTGCGGAACATCCGGATATTCAAGATTAGCGGAAGTTCCGGCCTCCAACAAGAACTTCCGGTGTGCCCGTTGCGGATCTGACTTGCCCTAATGCTCCTGCTATATATATCTCTTGTAAGCCGCCGTTTTGGGAAGAGTTCGCACGAGTTGCATCTGTAGAACCTCCCTAGCGTGTAAACACTCCACATATAGTGAGATTTCGCTGGCTGGCGCCCGTGGATTTTTCCCTCTAGTTGTTTGAGAAGGTTTTTCACGTTAAATCCGTGCTGTGATTTCTTCTTCGTTTTTCGTTCTTGCTTGTCGCATTCATAACAAGTGGTATCAGAGCCCCAGGTTCCGCCTAGGGTTTGCGACATGTCTACTTTGAAGTTCCATCTGCCGCAGCTGGACTACACCACACGATTCTCGTTGTGGTAAGTAAAGATGCGGGCGATTCTCGCCCAAACTTCAGATCTGGATGAAGCGCTTGATTCCTTCGGCAAGAAGGATGCAAAGGAGTGGACTCCCGAAGAGAAACACAAAGATCGTAAGGCTTTGTCATTGATTCAACTTCATCTTTCCAATAATATTTTGCAGGAAGTGTTGGAGGAGAAATCCGCAGCAGCCCCGTGGCTGAAACTGGAATCGATCTGCATGTCTAAAGATCTAACCAGTAAGATGCATGTAAAGATGAAGTTGTTCACCCATAAGTCGCAAGAAGGTGGATCGGTAATATCTCATATAACTGTTTTTCGAGAGATAGTTTCTGACTTGCAAGCTTTGGAGATCAAGTATGATGATGAGGATTTAGCCATCTTACACTTCTGCTCGTTGCTTAGTTCCTATTCAAATTTCCGTGATTCAATTCTTTATAGCCATGACTCTCTAACCCTTAATGAGATTTTAGAGGCACTTAAACAGAAAGAGAAGATGAAGTCTATGGTGCAGGCCGATGGGTCGTCCTCAAAGGCAAAAGCTCTGCAAGTTTGTGGCAGGACCGCGGAGAGGAATAACAACTACGGCAACCGAGATAAGAGCCGGGACCGAAAAGTTCATTCAAAGTTCCGAGGAAAAGATAAGTTCTGTAGGTATTGTAAGAAAAATAATCATGTTATTGAGCATTGTTATAAACTGCAGAACAAGGAGAAAAGGAACGGTACCTACAAACCGAAAGACAAGTTCGATGATAATGGTAAGGCCGCTGTCGTTTCTACCGACAGCTCTGAGGGTGATTGCTTTGCTATTCTTGTTGCTTGTGCTTCCCGCGATGATGAATGGATTCTTGATACAGCATGTTCCTTTCATATTTGTTGTAACATGGATTGGTTCAGTTCTTATGAGTGTGTGCAGACTGGAGATTTTGTGCGTGTGGGCAATGACAATCCTTGTCATATTGTTGGCGTTGGGTCCGTTCAGATCAAGACCCATGACGGCATGACACGCACGTTGAAAGAGGGGAAGCACATAACAAGCATGGCCAAAAATTTGATCTTGCTTAGTATCATGGACTGTGACGGGTACAAGTACGCCGGAGGGCGTGGACTTCTGAATGTATCTAGAGGTTCTCTCATTCACATGATAGGTGATATGAATTCTGTCAAATTATATGTTTTTAGAGGTAGCACTTTGCCTAGTTTTGCTGCTGCCGTTACACCTAATGATTCTGATGATTGTGCAAAAACGAATCTGTGGCATATGCGTCTTGGGCATATGAGTGAACATGGGATGGCAGAGTTGGTCAAGAGAGAGTTGATCGATGGCTGCAACTTAAGTAAGCTTGAGTTTTGTGAGCATTGCGTTTATGATAAGCACAAAAAGGTTAAGTTCATTTCTTCCGTTCATACCACCAAAAACATATTAGATTATGTGCATGCTGATGTTTGGAGACCCTCCCATAAGACTTCTATTGGTGGTGCTAATTATATGCTTTCCATTATTGATGATTACTCAAGAAAAGTTTGGCCTTATTTTCTAAAACATAGATCTGATATTTTTGGTGCGTTCAAGAAGTGGAAAGCTATGATAGAAAAGCAAACTGAAAGGAAGGTAAAAAATTTGTGTACTGATAATGATGGTGAATTTGTTTCTGATGAGTTTGAGGAGTTTTGCAGTAATGATGGTGTGATTAGGCACTACACGGTTGCCTGTACTCCACAGCAAAATGGCGTGGCTGAGCGCATGAACAGAACCATAATATCGAGGGCCCGTTGCATGCTGTCCAATGCAGGTTTGGGCAGGCGTTTTCGGGCTGAGGCAGCTTCCACCGCATGCTACCTTATAAATAGGTCACCTTCTGTTCCACTTGACAAAAAAACTCGCATTGAGGTATGGTCTGGTAAACCTGCTGATTATTCACAGTTGAGAGTTTTCGGTTGCACTGCTTATGCTCACGTTGATAATGGAAGCTAGAGCCTCGAGCTGTTAAATGCATTTTTCTTGGTTATGGTTCTGGAGTTAAAACTTTCAGGCTGTGGAATCCTGAAGCTAAAAAGATTTTGCTGAGCAGGAATGTTGTCTTTAATGAAAAAGTTATGTATCATGATACTTTGTCAACTGATGCCTCTCGCATTGAAGAGGAGAGACTTAAAGTATAGGTGGAGCATGTTGATGAAATTGTTGACAACGATGATGCTCAGGTTGATCATGGTAATGATGATGGGAACAATGATGATAATAATGATAATATTGTTTCACCCTCAACACCTGTTTTGCAGCAACCCACATGGTCTATTGTAGCTGACCGCCCAAAGAGGAATAAAGGTCCACGCCCACGTTTAATTGAAGAGTGTGATCTTGTTTATTATGCTTTGAGTTGTGCAGAACAGATGGAGCATGATAGTGAACCGGCCACATATAATGAAACTGTTGTTTCCGGCGACCGTGTGAAGTGGTTGTCTACCATGCAAGAGGAGAAGCAATCTCTTGAGAAGAATGGCACATGGGATGTTGTGCCCTTGCCTAAACAAAAAAAGGCCGTTCGCTGCAAGTGGATTTTTAAGAGAAAGGAGGGTTTATCTCCTAATGAGCCTATGAGGTTTAAGGCAAGGTCAGTGGCAAAACGTTTCAGTCAAATACCAGGTATTGATTATAATGATGTGTTCTCTCCAATGGTAAAACATAGTTCCATCCGTACTTTCTTTGGTATTATTGCTATGCATGATCTTGAGCTTGAGCGGTTAGATGTGAAGACTGCATTTTTGCATGGAGAGCTTGAGGAGGAAAGATACATGGACCGGCCTGAAGGGTTCATAGTTCCTGTTAAGAGGAGTTTGTTTGCAAGTTGAAGAAGTCCCTCTATGGTTTGAAACAATCTCCTAGACAGTGATATAAAAGGTTTGATTCATTTATGATCTCACGTGGCTTTAGTAGATCTCAGTATGACAGTTGTGTCTACATTAAATTTGTTGATGAATCACCTATATACTTGCTGTTATATGTTGATGATATGTTAATTTCTGCCAAGAGCATGAAAGTAATCACTACTTTGAAGGCACAACTAAGTAGTGAATTTGAGATAAAGGATCTTGGTGCTGCTAGGAAAATCCTAGGTATGAAAATTAAAAGGGACAGAAAATCTAGATTGCTATTTCTTAGTCAGCAAAGTTACATTGAGAAAGTTCTTCATCGTTTTAATATGCATGATGCAAAGTGTGTTAGTACTCTCATTGCTTCTCATTTCAAATTGTCAGCGTTGCAATGTCCTACTTCTGATGAACCTATTGAGTATATGTCACGAGTTTCCTATTCTAGTGTTGTTGGTTCCTTTATGTATGCCATGGTTTGTTCACATCCTGATTTATCATATGCTGTGAGTTTGGTCAGTCGTTACATGGCTAATCTCGGTAAAGAACATTGGAAAGCTGTTCAGTGGATTTTCAGATACCTCCGTGGCACATCCAATGCTTGCTTGAAGTTTGGCAAGACCGATGAGGGACTCGCTGGCTTTGTGGATTCAGATTTTGCTGCCGACTTGGATAAGAGGAGATCCCTCACAGGTTATGTGTTCACGGTAGATGGATGTGCTGTGAGTTGGAAGGCAACACGGCAACCAGTTGTTGCCTAATCTACAACCGAAGCAGAATATATGGCTATTGCTGAAGCTTGCAAAGAGTCTGTTTGGTTGAAGTGTTTTTATGCTGAGCTGTGTCAAGATGTTTCTTGCATTAACCTGTTTTGTGACAGTTAAAGTGCTATTTACCTTACTAAGGATCAGATGCTCTATGAGAGAACCAAGCACATTAATGTCAAGTACCATTTTGTTCGTGACGTTGTTGCACAAGGTATTCAGGAATTAGCGGAACTTCCGGATATTCAAGAATTAGCGGAACTTCCGGCCTCCAACCGGAACTTCCGGTGTGCCCGTTACAGATCTGACTTGCCCTAATGCTCCTGCTATATATACCTCTTATAAGCCGCCGTTTTGGGAAGAGTTCGCATGAGTTGCATCTGTAGAACCTCCCTGGCGTTGTAAACACTCCCCATATAGTGAGATTTCGCTGGTTGGCACCCTTGGTTTTTTCCCTCTCGTTGTTTGAGAGGGTTTTTCACGTTAAATCTGTGTGTCCTTGTGCTGTGATTTTTTCTTCGTTCTTCATTCTTGCTTGTCGCGTTCATAACAAAAGCAACTGTATCAAGCTGGTCATATTTTATAGCCTCTCAGTGGATAAGGCATCATCCAAAAAATTGATTATATGCTCCATGTTGTGGCAGCTGTGGTTTGCTTAGTTCTGATATCTGTGTAGTTAGCTCTATCAGAAAATGTACTTTTGTCCCCTGTCACTACGAACGGAAGTCTTCTTAGAACACATGGATATATTTAACAGTAGATTATAAGTGGAGGGATTCCGTATTTGCTGGGTGCCCATTGATATTTCAATGGTTAATTCAAAGGTGGTTCCTGACTTAAGTGTTTATTATCTTGCCTTAAATTATCCTATTTTGAGTTACTACTTAGTGTTGATCACGGTTCCTCCCTTTTCAAAAGAAAAAGGGATTCATGTTTTCTCCTTAAGTGTTTTTAGCTTTAAGTAGATAGGCTGATACGAGCATTGATAAGGTCTTCATGATACCGAGGCATGTAAGTTTACTTATTGAACATTCCTCAACTAATTTGAGTATTTATTTTTCGGGAGCGGCTATACCTCAGTCGATTGAGAAAAACAGTTTCTCAGTCGACCAGTTTCCCTCGATCAATTCTCTCCTCTAGATCCCGATCCTCTCCCCTATGGAGCCCATCGGTGTTCAGGGTGGATGGCTCGTGGGCTTTTCTTTCGTGGGCTGGCCTGTTTATGGGATTTGTGAGAGTATTTGTAGCTAGTATTTGGATATGGTTCTATAAAAGACAAAAAATAACTTTAGTTTCACATTAGTAATATTTAATTTTAATGTGCAACTTTCAAAAATTAAAATTGCACATCTGATTTTATATGCAACTTTAATTTTAAAAATTGCACGTGAAATTTAGTGTGCAATTTTAAAAACTGCACATGAAACTTAAAATTGCACAAGAAATTTTATGTGAATTTTTAGAAATTGTACATGAAATTTATATGCAATTTATTGAGACTGAAACTATACATCGCACATTTCTAAAAATGAAAATAATAGTCGTCCCTTGGTATCCTCCTAAAACGGGTCTCTCATTAATGGCAGCAGTTTTCAGATCACCGTGCAATGAGCATTGGACTCAAGTCTTTCTTATATGGTTGCAAGACCAATATAACACACAAAAAAATTCGGATAGTATCAACTTCAAAAAATTACAGTTGAAAAATTATAATTGCACTCATTTCCAAGTGAAATTTTATAAAAGTTAGTTGTAACCTCACGCACGGAAAAATACGGTTGAAACCCCACAGTTAGAATTAGAGTTGTATATAAAATTAAGGAACAATGAAACAAGAAAAATCAAGAGATAAAAAAGCAAATTGTAAATAAGAAAACGGAAATAATAAATAAGAAAAGAAATATAAACAAAATAAAAAAAGAAACGAAATGAAAAAAATGAAGAAGAAACATAAACAAAAGAAAGAAAAGAAAATAAACGAAATGAAAAGAAAAACAGGAAGAAGAAACATACACAAAAGAAAAAAAAAAGAAACGAAATGTGAAAAAACATGGGAGACAAGACTCAAACTTGCAACCTCTACATCCAAACAAGTAGACAACAGGTAGCCACTGCACTAACCCATTCGTTCTGATTTTACACAGTTTTTAGTCTATATATGTTTTTGTCTATCCCTGCTTCTACGCCCGCACGAATCTCAAAGATCATCCGACGGCGGAAAACACGTCGACTGAGAAAAGGACCATCTCCGGCGACTGAGCCCAAGCAATTCCGTTATTTTTCATATGTGCAGATATGTCATGTTACTTGATTCTGCTCATTTTGTTGTCGTGTTGGTTCTCTTTTATCAATTGATACATGTGAATGGCTTGTTTTTCCCCTCTGTTTTGCATGCAGGCGCCTCTCTTTTCACATGTGCCAGGACTGCTCATACAGATGAACTGAAGATTTCAAACCCTTGCTGCTTAGTTGTGTTACCGCACTAGGCAAGTGCACTTGATGTATAATTTGTATAACACCATCTGCATTTGTATCGTCATATGCTCGTGGATTCTGAATTGTAACACCATCTGCATTTGTCATATTGATCAGCAGCGATCTATCTGTGCATTTACCAGTATGGTTCGACGTTTGTCAGCTGCTGCTGCTATTGTGTTTTCGTTCATGAATCATACGCGGTGACCTACACAACTTGCCATACTTGCTCGTGAATCCCATTGTCTCCCTTGTGTCGTCCTGTTCCTTCCACATTCTCATACTGTGTTCACCACCTTCCTTTCATTCCATCCCCGCTCCTGTCGCGTCTCAGTCCCAAGAATACCGCGCTAGACGAAAGTAAAAAAAATAAATACAAAGGATCGGAAGTGTTGTGAAGCTTTTTCAAAGGACCAGCACGCGCCCGGGTCCTCGACGCGGCGGACACGAAACCCTCCGCTGCACCGCGAGCTGCCACCTGTGGTCGCCAACACGGAAAGTGCAGTCGTCCTCATCACGTGGACCAGCGAGGGGCCGTCGGACCCAGTGAGATCGTCCGCGGCGGCGCTGCGGCCCGCCGTCGAGGAGCCGTTGGGGTTAAGAACAACTAACATCTGATCGCATCTCCCGTCAATTACGCAACAAGAGGCTTGCCCCTCAACTCTCCGGTAGTCCAGTCCGGTCACCAAATCCATCACTACACGCCTGGTGCACGTCTCGTTAATTCTTGCACGAGATCATCGATCACACCTCTCCGGTTGGCACGTCTCGATCCGTCCACGGCTGAATTGCCTTGGCCTTCGCTACTGCGTGGCTGCTTCTTCTCTTGGCTTATCAGCTTTCTTACCCGTGTGTGTGTGCTGTGTCCTTGTTTTCTCCGTTGAGAGTGGGCACGCACAGCACAGCAGCAACACCTCCAGGCTCCAATGGCGTCCTCCTACAAGATGAAGGGATGGTGTCTTTGGAGGCATAGAAACTCGGTGGTCTTTGATGGAGCGCCTCCTAGAATCGATCAGGTTCTTCGGGTTATTAGAAGAGAGGGCAGTGCTTGGGCTAAGGTGGCGCTTTTCAAAGGGGCTAACTTTGGGTTTGGTAGCTTTGTGGTTTCGTGGTGGGTTGTAAGTGAGTAGTCGCTTGTTTGTGGCCTATGGGCTTGTAACCGCGTCGCGGTAACTCCTTCTTCAATATATAATACACATACTGTGTATTCTAGAAAAAAAAAAGGGATCTTCGAGAGCTTCAAGATCATATCGCAGATCTTCGGTGAGCAGAAATAGCTCCGGTGTTTCAGTTTCTGAATTCGACTGTACTGGTGAAGAGAACAGGACAGGGACAGGGACAGTGCAGTGCAGTTCAGGGCCTCCTGATCTTTGCTCGTTTATCTGAATTGTTCGATTGTTGCATTGCAGCGGCCAAGGAGGAGCAGGGGATGGAGATCGGCTCCCCAACGGACGTGAAGCACGTCGCGCACATCGGCTGGAACAGCTCGACGCTGCCGCCGGCAACCAAAGGGTACTCAAATCCAACCCTGAATATATGTCCAGTGCATAGAAAGTCTCTCTGGTTTCATCTGCCGAAATTGCGTGTCATCTCGCGTACTAGGTTTTCTTCGTAGATGGATGGCTCAGCCCTGGGAATATCATGCGATTTTTCGTCTCTGGGCAACTTGGCGCCGTCGGCAGCGGCGGCAACCTCCTGGGCTTCTTCCCAAGGTATTATGGTGGTCAGAGTTCAGACTTAAGACAAACCTACGAAAAGATGAACAATTAATTCTCTGTTCGGTGTTATTGCTTCCTGTGATTAACCGTGCATTGCTTTTTCGGATAACATATCCTAACTGTGCGTTGCCTAGGAAGTAGGAATGGTTCTGTGATTTTGTCAGTTAAGAACTGCTCCCTCCATTCCACAATACAACGTGTATAGATTTTTCACATTTGTTTTACAATACATCTCATTTTCTCTTGGTACCCGCACCCGACCAATAACTACACACATTAATTAATTATTAACTCAATATGAGTGGTCAGGCACTAGAAAACGAGAGTTGCCTTGGTCCAAGTGCACAAATCTATATGAGATGTATTTTGTAATAAAGGAAGTATATATATGCGGTTTGATTCTTGAGCAGATTTCGACCAGCACCAGGCCGCCCGAGACGCACAGTCGTCTCTCGGCTTGGTAGTTTCAAAGAACACAGCGCAAGACACAGGAGGTGTTAGAATTTGAGTCGTGGGCGTGATAGCCCAAACCCAATTTTAATAAATTCTGAATAATCTCAAAAGCCCATTCATTAAGTGGGATGAGGAGAGTGCAAATGGGAATAGTCCCACCTTACTAGCTTAGAGTGAGTGAGACCAACATATAAGAGATGTTGCTTCTCACCTATTGAGCAAATGAGCAAGGGAAATCCCCACACGCGCTCCGCCTCCTCCGCTCGCCTCGCATCGCCTCATCACGACGCGCGTGCGCCGCGTTTCGTGGATCGATTTCGAGTTCGAGCCGTGCCGTGCCGTGCCGGGTCGGTGCGGGGCCGGGCTTCGCCTGTCTCTTCGATCGGTACGCAACACAACCGCGCTAGGGTTTTGCCTGTCTCTCGCTTTTGCGCCGTCCTTGTAGTCTACTCCATGCCGAGCGCCGGCATGAACCAACGATCGGGAGAGCAGGTCTCTGGAACCTTTCGCCTTTGCGATCCTGTATGGGAGAGGGCGAATAAAGTTTTTGGGAAGCGCTCCGCGTGACTGCTCGCTTCCGTCACCACGGGTTGTCTACCGTCCAAGTCAATAAATCTTCCGGGATGTATTTCAAGATATGGCAATTAAAGGCCATGCTCTGGTTGCAGATTCTGAAAGTATTCTGGGTGACAGACGGCAAACCAGAGCGAGATTTATTTGAGAAAGCTCAGAAATTTTTTCAGGATGCCAATGTTGCCTTTAGAGGATGCATTCTGAGTGTTCTTTCTGACCGTCTTTGTGATGTGTATATGCACATAGAAGACGGGAAGGAGCTGTGGGATGCACGGGATGCCAAATTCGGTGCAACCGATGCAGGTAGTGAATTGTATAACATGGAGTCGCTGAACGACTACAAGATGGTGGATAACCGTTCTGTAGTTGAACAGGCACATGAGATACAGATCATTGTGAGAAAGCTCAAGCTTCTCAAGTGTGATTTACCCGACAAGTACGTGGCTGGGTGCATTATTGCAAAGTTACCTCCCGCGTGGAGGAACTTCGCCACGTCTCTAAAACACAAGAGACAAGAGATATCAGTTGAACAAGTGATAGCATCCCTTTATGTTGAAGAGAAAGCTCGGGCTAGGGACACCACTGAGAAGGCTGCTGATTTTCCGTCTAATGCCAATATGGTATAGAGGAACTTTCCTGGCAACGGAAAGAACAAAGGGAAGAAGACTGTCAACGTCGTGACCGCTAGCAACACTGACATATACAGTATTTTTCCTACTGTCCTTTCAGTATTTCAATCTCCATGTTGGTGGATTGATACGGGTGCTAATGTTCATGTTTGTTCTGACATCTCTTTGTTTACTTCTTACCAGCATGGAAGGCATTCAACTGTCTTGACGGGAAACGGGTCGCATGCAGCTGTTCGTGGTGTTGGTACGGTCGATCTGAAGTTTACTTCGGGGAAGATCGTGCGGCTAAGGAACGTGATGCATGTCCCCTCCATGAACAAGAATCTCGTTAGCGGTTCCCTTTTATGCAGAGAAGGTTTTAAGGTAGTTTTAGAGTCTAATAAAGTAGTTGTGTCTAAACATGGAAAATTTATTGGTAAAGGTTATGAGTGCGGAGGCTTGTTCCGTTTTTCCCTTTCTGATTTTAGTGATATGTCAGTATTTAGGTCGGATCGTGGTGGCGAGCATTTCTCCAATGTATTTGATGAGTTTTGTGCAGAACATGGTATTATTCACGAGAGGACGCCTCCCTATTCTCCCCAATCAAACAGGGTCGCCGAGAGGAAAAACCGCATGCTGACTGACTTGGTGAATTCCATGTTAGCCACTGCCGATTTATCTAAGACATGATGTGGGGAGGCGTTACTGACTTCATGTCATGTCCTTACAAACAAAAATAAAGAGAAAACTCCCTACGAGGAGTGCATTGGAAGAAAGCCATCACTTTCTTACTTGCGCACTTGGGGATGTTTGGCGAAGGCCAACATTCCAATTCCCAAGAAACGCAAGCTCGGACGAAAAATAGTGGATTGTATCTTTCTAGGCTATGCTCAGCGGAGCGTGGGCTATAGATTTTTGGTAGTTAAATCCGAGGTACCTGATATGCATGTTGATACTATTATGAAATCTCGTGATGCAACATTTTTTGAAAATATTTTTCCTATGAAAGATATGCATAGCATTGCTAGAATTTACTCTGAAATATTACCTGAGTCTAGCATACCTGAATCTAATACATCTGATAATGAATTTGAACATCTTGAGGATGATGTTGAGAAGGATGACAATGAAGCTGCTTCCAGGAGTAAGAGACGAAGGATTGCAAAATCCTTCGGTGATGACTTCATTGTGTACCTTGTGGAGGATACTCCCAAAACCATTGCAGAGGCATATGCATCTCCGGATGCAGATGACTGGAAAGAAGCTGTCCAGAGTGAGATGGACTCCATTCTTTCTAATGGGATTTGGAAGCTATCTGAACGACCCCACGGTTGTAAGCCAGTAGGCTGCAATTGGGTGTTCAAGAAGAAGCTAAGGCTTGACGGTACTATTGAAAAGTATAAGGCACGGCTTGTAGCAAAAGGCTACACTCAGAAAGAATGCGAGGATTACTTCGACACCTATTCACCCGTTGCTAAACTTACTACCATTCGAGTACTACTATCCCTAGCTGCCTCCTATGGTCTTGTCGTCCATCAAATGGACGTAAAGACAGCTTTCCTTAACGAAGAGTTGGAAGAGGAAATTTACATGGAACAGTCAGATGGATTTGTGGTAAAGGGTGAAGAGAGAAAGGTGTGCAAGTTACTAAAATCTTTGTATGGACTAAAACAAAAACCTAAGCAATGGCATGAGAAGTTTGACAGAACTTTAACTTCTGCAGGCTTTGTCATTAACGAGGCTAATAGATGTCTGTACTATCGCCATGGTGGGGGCGAAGGTGTTATTTTGTGTTTATACGTCGATGATATTCTGATTTTTGGTACAAATATAAAAGTGATAAATGAGGTCAAGTCGTTTGTATCAAATTGCTTTGATATGAAAGATCTGGGAGAGGCTAATGTTATTCTTAACATTAAGCTGGTTAAGGATGAGAGTGGAATTACTTTGTTGCAATCCCACTATGTTGAGAAGGTCTTGAGTCGCTTCGGTTTTACTGACAGCAAACCTTCACCAACACCTTATGACCCCAGCGTGATTGAGATACTCTCAAATAATCGGTTCCCTTATGTACTTAGCTAGCGCTACGAGGCCTGATATCTCTTTTGCTGTGAGCAAATTGAGTAGGTTCACGTCAAACCCGGGTATAGATCATTGGCGTGCACTAGAAAGGGTATTGCGCTATCTAAAAGGTACGATGAGTTATGGAATACATTATTCAGGGCATACAACTGTGCTTGGGGGACATTGTGATTCGAACTGGATCTCTGAAGCAGATGATCTCTACGCCACAACCGGGTATGCCTTCATACTTGGTGGTGGTGTAGTATCATGGAGATCTTGCAAACAGACCATATTGACGAGGTCAACTATGGAAGCAGAGCTTGCTGCTTTAGATACAGCCACCTTTGAGGCAGAGTGGCTGAGAGATCTTTTGATGGACTTGCCGGTGGTTGAAAAACTAGTGCCGGCTATTCTGATGAACTGTGATAATCAAACGGTTATTACTAAAGTGAACAGCGAAGTCATCAAAACACGTGAGGAGTCCGTCAGGAAATTGAAAAACTCCGGAGTGATAACTGTTACATATATTCAAACAGAGAAAAACCTGGCAGATCCCTTTACCAAGGACTATCATGTAATGTGATAGAGAGTGCATCGAGGGAGATGGGGTTGAGACCCATGAACATTGTGCCATAGTGGTAACCCAACTTATGTGATCGGAGTTCACATGAAGTAGGATCTGGGAAGAACGAAGCTGTCGGTATAACAGAAGAGAGTATGTTATAACCCTCTCTATGTGAAGATGTGCGACTCTCAAATTGCTGTAAGGCAGGTTGACGACATGCCTTAATGTGTTCATTGCGGCTATGAGTAGCGAAAGATGCTGTCCTACAGAGTATGTTTGAAAGAACACACCTATATGAGTCTGACTATCTAACGTCGCAGTCTATGAGATTTGGATGACCTCTAGTAACTCATGAAGAGACCATGAAGTATAACGCATATGCTCCACCCGCGGGGTAGACCACTGATAGCCCAGTACTGATTGACATTGAGTGAAGTCTATTTCACGTCAGCTTGCAATTCAAGGCTTAGTTCATTGTGAGTGTGGATGGATGTAACTTAAAGTTCTAGGCAGAATTTCAACTTAACAGTCTCTGCTGAAACACTAGTATATAAAAAAGTAGCGGAAACAGGTAAATGTCTAAATGGGTATTTTAGATCTGGTGGGGGATTGTTAGAATTTGGTGGTCCTGATCAGCCCAAGCCCAAGTTTTAATAATTCTGAAAATCTCAAAGGTCCATTCATGAAGTGGAATGAGGGGAGTGGGAATGGCAATAGTCTCACCTTGCTAGTTTAGAGTGAGTGAGACCAACATATAAGGGACGTTACTTCTCACCTATTGAGCAAGTGAGCAAGGAAAATCCCCACACGCGCTCCTCCTCCTCCTCATCCGCTCGCCTCGTCATGACACGCGCACGCGCCACGTTTCGTGGATCGAGTTCGAGTTCGAGCCGTGTCGGGTCGGGTCGGGGCCTCTTATCCTTTTGTCACGCGCGAGGTATTTTTGGAATCTGTTACGGACGCGTGCATATTTTATGGAGTCGGTTCAGGTTTCCTAAACCAAACCGACCTATACCTGCGTGACTATATATATACAGCCGCCCCGTCCCTCCGATCGCTCCATCCCGAGCGCCGGCGTGCACTAGTGATCGGAAGAGCAGGTCTCTAAATGGGTATTTGAGATCTGGTGGGGGATTGTTAGAATTTGGTGGTCCTGATCAGCCCAAGCCCAAGTTTTAATAGTTCTGAAAATCTCAAAGGCCCATTCATGAAGTGGGATGAGGGGAGTGGAAATGGGAATAGTCCCACCTTACTAGTTTAGAGTGAGTGAGACCAACGTATAAGGGATGTTGCTTCTCACCTATTGAGCAAGTGAGCAAGAAAAATTCCCACGCGCGCTCCTCCTCCTCCTCCTCCTCCTTCGCTCGCCTCGCCTCGCCTCGTCACGACGCGCCGCGCCGCGTTTCGTGGATCGATTTTGATTTTGAGCCGTGCCGGGCTTCTTACGCGTGCAGATTTTGTGGAGTCGGTTCAGGTTTTCTAAACCGAACCGACCTATACCTGCGTGACTATATATACAGCCGCCCCGTCCTCCGATCGGTACGCAACACAACCGCGCTAGAGTTTCGCCTGTCTCTCGCTTTTGCGCCGTCCTCGTAGTCTACTCCATCCCGAGCGCTGGCGTGCATCTCCGGAACCTTTCGCCTTTACGATCCTGTACGGGAGAGGGCGAATAAAGTTTTTGGGAAGCGCTCCGGGCGACTGCTCGCTTCCGTCACCACGGGTAGTCTACCGTCCAAGTCGGGCGGTGCTACATGCCGCTGTCTTCATCGTCAGGAACGTCGTCAAGTCAACTCGATCGTCATCACGGCTTCTTCATCTTCATCGAAATAGTACGTAATCCGTGATCCGATCTACTGTTTAGTTATGATCTGCGAGATTATACTATTGTTGATTGTGATATTGAATACCTCTAGTATATTCGAGATGCATATGTTAGTTGCTACTATAGCCATGATCTATATTATGAAATTATCATTAATTTGTTATTCTCGAAATTGCTTAATTTTTCAAGAGGAGGCGCCGCGCCGTGACATGCCGCGGACGCCGCCAGCTGGCGAATCTCCGGTGGATTGGTCGATGTCGGAGGACTCGGTAGCATCGGCTTCGTTGGCTCCTCCTCCTGCTGCTGCTGCCGGTGACATTGTTGGCGCCAGTGGCAGGTTCCAGTGAGTCCAGCTGAACTGAACCGGGGTCCGGATTGTACAGGCCAAGGATGCAAAGCGTGCCCGTGTACATGAAGTCGAGTCTGGCTTGATTAGCGTCAATTGTAAATGTACTACTGATTTGGAGTGCGGGTGAGAGTGTGCATTGATCTGTTCCAAAAATGGATTGACTTTTTTTTAACCTGATTGTAAGAAGTCTGACAGAGAAAATTCTAATCATTTCTATTTTCAAAGTCGATGATCCTCATGGTTGATTCTTTGTCTGATAAACAATTGCACATTTTAGAAACGGATTTGCTAGCGAACAGTCTCCTGAGAAATCGACGGCGGAAACAAACATAGATAATAGGGCGAATGACTCAATAAAACAGCAACTCCTACTTGGTTTGGTGGTTTGTGGGCATTTGTGCTAGTACAGAGGTCGCGGGTTCGATTCCCATCTTTTTTCTTTTTCTATTTTTGGTTTCTAATTTATAACTCCTTTCGTTTTGTAAAATAGCAATATAATAGTGAAATTCTAAAATTGCACGTGAAATTTTAGATGCAATTCTAAAATTGCAAGCAAAATTTTATGTTTAATTTAAAAATTGCACGTGAAATTTTATGCACAATTGTAAAAAATGCACGTGAAATTTATGTGCAAATTTATTTTTGATTTCTCTTCTATAGCTTGTTCTTTTGTCTACAAATTGAGCGTCCACCCCATGGCAATTCGTATATGTCAATAATACAAAATATTCTTCATTTAAAGAACTTATTTTTAAAAAAAATATCTGTCCAATTTAACCTGAAATTTTTAGAATCGCGCATAAAATTTCACTTGTAACTTTTAGAATCCCGCATAAAGTTTCACTGCAATTTTAAAATCGTGCATAAAATTTTGCCTGTAATTTTTAAAATTTGATTGTTATTATTTTTGTTGCATTTTTCCTTTTTCCATGGCGTTGGCTGTGCCGTGCGAGTGTGCTTTCGTCAGGATCGGTCATTTTTCAAACTTCAAATTTTTAGCAGCGTTTTAAAATTTATAGCAATACACATGAGAAACATATAAGTGGGAATTGGAATTATGTTACTATAAGGACGAATCCGTTTTATTGTAATCTCAAACTCCAAAAAAAACAAACACACACACATGTACACACATGCATGTACCGTTGCATGCATGCTAATGAGGCCGGGCTAGGCTGTCGACTGAGAAATAAAAGTTCTCAGTCGACTGAGCCCTAGTCAGTCCCTTTTAGAAATCATGTGTGACTCTAATTTATTGACCTAGAACTACATATGCCTCTCTCTTTTTGCAACTTTAGGCTTGATGAGGTGACGAGGCATGTCAATCTAAAATAAAATAATTTCTCGGATTATTTAGTTTTTTTCTGAGAGGGAGAAAACCCGGCCTGCCTGACATTCTTATGAGTCAGCCCAAGTGCTTCTCACCCTGCAGTCGTCAGTCCGGCCCAGCATGGCAAAGCATTTTCTGTACCACTGTGAACTGTCTTAGCCCAGCCCAGACCCACTGCCGCGACCGGCTTGACGAACAAAACGCGAGCCTCTTCAGTTCGTCTCGCATTTCAGCCAAGGGGAGATGACGACGCCGCTCCACGGACGCCAGCAAACCAAGGGCGACCGGCTCTCGGCGGCGGGGTTTTCCGCCGCATCGCCGGAGAATTACTACCATGTGTGTCTTTGTGAGTGTCTTCCACTCTTAGCTCTCCTTCCCGCTTCCCCATTTTCATTTTGGTTTCTGTACTAAGTTTTCTCATTTGGTGGCCAATGGTCGGCATAGGAAAAAATGTATTTTCAGCCTTCAGCACGAAGGGGATATTATCCAAGGTGCTGGTCCTCTCAGAAACCATATCACTGAATATTATCGGCAATTGTTTGGCCCGTCAGAACCAAGCTCTGTGTCAATGATTGACTCGAGATTGGATGACATTCCTCAGGTCTCTGAGGCTGAAAATGAGTTCCTCACGGCCCCTTTTACGGAGAAGGAGGTTAGGAAGACATCTTCCAGATGGAACACAATAAGGCCCCGTGACCGGACGGCTTTCCGGCGGAATTCTATCGGGTTTTTTGGGAGGTTATCAAGGATGATTTAATGGCTATGTTCCATGATTTTCATAATGGTACCCTTCCCATGTTTAGCTTCAACTTTGGCGAAATCACCCTTGTGCCCAAAGTAAAAGACGCTAATCGCATCCAACAATATCGAACTATTTGCCTCTTGAATGTGATATTCAAAATATTCATGAAAGTTGCTAATAACCGTTTGTATAGTGTGGCGGATAAAATCGTTCACCCGACTCAAACAGCTTTTATGCAAGGTCGTAATATTCTTGATGGGGTGGTGCTTTTACATGAGACCATTCATGAGCTCCATCGAAAAAAATTAAGTGGCGTGATCTTTAAAATTGACTTTGAGAAAGCCTATGATAAAGTGAATTGGTCATTTCTTTTACAGACCCTACGGATGAAGGGTTTCTCCTCCAAGTGGTGTTCTTGGATTGAGAGCTTCGTCTCGGGGGGGGGGGGGGGGGGTGTGGCTGTCAAGGTCAATGACGTCACTAGTAATTTTTTCCGAACTCGAAAAGGTCTGCGGCAAGGGGATCCTCTGTCCCCTATTCTTTTTAACATTGTGGTAGATATGCTTGCAATATTTATTGAGAGAGCGCGCAATGAAGGCTTAATTGGTGGAGTGGTCCCTCATCTTGGTGACGGTAGTTTGTCTATTTTGCAATATGCAGATGACACGATCCTCTTCATGGACCATGACTTGGAGAAGGCTCGAAACCTGAAGCTAGTGCTTTGTATTTTCGAGCAGTTGTCGGGCCTAAAAATCAATTTTCACAAGAGCGAACTCTTTTGCTTCGGCAAGGCTTTGGACTCTGCCCGGCAATACTCTGAGTTGTTCGGTTGCGCGATGAGTTCTTGGCCCATTCGTTACCTAGGCATTCCAATCCATTATCGGAAATTGCGAAATTCTGAATGGAAGGGGTGGAAGAACACCTTGAGAAGAGACTTGCGAGTTGGAAGGGTAAACACCTCTCGATGGGGGGACGGCTTGTGCTCATCAACTCAGTTCTTAGTAGCATGGTCATATTTATGATGTCTTTCTTTGAGATTCCACGTGGAGTTATCAAGAGGCTCGACTATTTTCGGTCTAGATTTTTCTGGCAGAATAATAGTCAGCAAAAGAAATATAGGCTCGCAAAATGGAGTATCCTTTGCAAGCGAAAGGACGAAGGGGGGTTAGGTATTCAGGATCTCGATGCCAAAAATACTGCGCTTCTTAGCAAATGGTTGTTCAAACTTTTGTCTGAGGACAGTATGTGGCAGGACTTGATACGTAATAAGTACATTGGTTCACAGGCTTTGTCTCAGGTTGAATGGAAACCAGGTGATTCCCATTTTTTGGGAGGTCTGATGAAAGCCAAACATTTTTTTTTCGTTTTGGCTCGTTCACTATTAAAGACTGCTCTCAAGTGAGATTTTGGGAGGATTCTTGACTTGGGGGTCATCCCCTCCCCAAGTCGTCCTCTCCAAGAGCAATATCCGGCCCTAACTCATTGTGCGCAATAAGAGTGACACCTTGGCTCATGTTCTCACTTCCTTTCCTCCGAATGTGTCTTTCAGGCGTAACCTTATTGGACCCAAATTGGTTGCCTGGACTGAGCTCCTTAATCGCCTTATTTATGTGAACCTATCCCCTGGACGAGACGAGTTCCGATGGAATCTGCATCTCAATGGCGTGTTTTCGGTCAAATCGATGTACCAGGCTTTGGTTCATTCCGATGTCCCGATTGCCAACGATGGGTATGGAAACTAAAGGTTCCTTTAAAAATTAAAATTTTCCTTTGGTTCTTGCGGCGTGGGGTCACATTAACTAAAGACAACCTGTTAAAGCGGAACTGGAAGGGAAGCCGAAAATGTATTTTCTGTCGTGAAGACGAGACTATTACGCACCTTTTTTTCGGTGTCGTGTCTCTCGCTTTGTGTGGTCAATGGTCCAAATAACTTCTAATCTTTTCCCCCCTCGTGATGTTACTCATATGTTTGGGTCCTGATTATGGGGGGTTAATCTAAGATTGAGACCGCTTCTCATGGTTGGGGCGGCTGCTTTATGTTGAGCAATTTGGTTCTGCAGAAATGATATTGTTTTTAATCGAAAGAACTTAACTTCTCCAATGCAGGTCTTCTATTCGTCCACTCATTGGCTCCGTACTTGGTCTACTCTCCTCAAACCAGTGGATCACCAACTGGCTTTGATGGCGTGCAACACTTTGTAACAATTGGTCAGGGACTTTTTTACCCACACTGGGTGACGGTTTAGTTTGCGAATTGAACATGCATAGAGATGTTATTTTTCTACCGTCGTAATTTTTGACTTTTGTTTCGTACTTGTGTGGCTGTGTGCGTTTCGACGCAGAGACCGGAAGTATGATACTCTTTCGTTGCATCGCTTGATATAGTTATGAGATCAATAAAAAGTTTCCATTTTCGAAAAAAAAGTAGCAGTGCTTCTACAAGCCTCCACGGGCCGCGAGACCTACCTACCACCAGCACCAACCTGTTAAATTACTTGCAGACTCGCAATAGGGGGACTAGAAAATTGCCGCGGGGCCAAGAAATTCGGAAAAGATCCAAAACCGCGGCAACTTTCGCAGTACGGTAGGGTAGCCAGTGTGGCGTCGTATGGGCGCCGGCTCGGCATGCAGCCTGTCGGAAACATCAAGTTGCGCAAGTGGTAGTATAAATTTGATTTTTATTTATTTACTTCAATCGAAACAGAAGAAAGATGCCACTGAATGGTGGGTTGTTTGTTATTTTATATGTGTGCTTGTGCTTGGTCTGGTCTGCATGCAGTTCCAGCCTAACTGTAAGTTCCTTTGTCTCTTTCAGAGCAGGTGATGCATGATGCTGATGCTTTGGTTGGCTAGCCTATGATGAATTGATGATGATAACTGATAAGATGCCACCAATGGTGTTCGCTGAACCTGTCTCGCTTCTGGTTCGTCCTCTGGTATTATCATTTAGTCTTCTTGCTGATTTAAGTATTGAACTAAACAGCAGAGGGATTTAGGTGCACCTTTCGCTTCTGATTAATGGTGAGTAGGAGATTAGCATTGACATTTTCAGTTCGGTGTGTTGTCAGTAGGTCTTCTTTTGCTCTCTTACTTCAGTGTCCCCGTTGTCAAATTACTGTAAATATAATGGTGCTGGCTTGATGTAAGGATTGCTTCAGAAGTTGATATCTCAATCCAACCTTGACAGATAATAATGTGCTCACCCAACTGTCAAACGTTCTTAGCTAGATAACTCTCATGTGCCAAATGATTTCAACCTTGAAATACATTCTGGTTGTCATCTCCAGTTTAAAGTAATATATATACATTCTGTTTGTTTTTTTCAATATTGCTCACTTTTACCTTCAATATCTCTGAACCAGTCCTTGTCAGGGATGTCTTGAAAGTGATCCGCTATCCTAAGAATTTCCCAACAACTTATTATCTTACATTTTACAATTGCCAGGTTGTCATTGAAAAGTTCGGCATATTCAAGATGAATTAAGGATAACAGTCAGACCTGCCAAGTGGGCTTGTTTAAGACTCCTACACTGTATTCTATGGAATGAGACTGTCCTGGCAGCGCTACATATCATTTAGCATGGAACATGTAAAATGCTAGAAATTGACAAACAACATAACTGTGACTTTTTCAGCCAAAGAGGTAAATGCACTGTCAGTAACTTGGCGCGTATGTGCAGATTAGTCACCATACTTGCAAAATGCTAAATTCGAGTGTTGTAACTTGGCACGTACGAGCACGCGAGGTCAAAAATACGAATCTGTAGGTTTCGACGCTGACGTGGACAACCACGTGGACATGCCGCCATGTAATGTTTGCAAATAGCCCCTCCTCTTCTAGTCTCAACATGGAACACATCCTCAAACACGTGGCTGTCCGTGGCCACGGCGGGCTCATCGGTGCTGCCGCCGCCGAGCCATCGGGCGAGCATCTCCAGGAAGGCGTGCTGCAGCGACTTCGTCTTGAAGTTGGCGGTGAAGGAGAGGAGGTAGAGGTTCCAGAGCAGCTGCCCGGCATTCCGACGATGGGGCCCAACGCCGGCAACGAACTCGCTGAGCTTGCATTACTTGCGTCAGGAGATGTAGGCCAACACGATGCTGCGGAGTTAGTTGAACTCAAGGTCGACCCACTCAAGTGCCGCAGAGTTGGGAATTGCCGGCGAGATCGGGCTGGAGAGGTAGTTCGACCTAAGGAGGAGATACCGGAGGCTAAGGAGGTGGCACTTGTCGGCGTAGGGGATGCACCGACGAAGGAGTTGTTGGCGAGGTCCATGTACTGCACGGCGGAGCAGTTGCAGAAAGAGCGTCACCGGGATGCCGCCGGTAGGCGGTTGGCGGAAAGGTCGAGGAAGTAGAGCTCCGGTAGGAGCCTGGTGCGGGCAAGTATCGTGCCGGAGAGGAGCTTGTTCATCAGGCTCAGCTGCCTCTCCCTGGCACGCACAGCTTCGATGGGATCTGCCCGCCCTTGCAGTACCTGTGACGGGAGATGCAGGTCGACGCGATGGGGCGGATGAGCTTCAGGAGGCGCGGGAGGAAGACGGTGGTCGCGCGCTGCAGCCTGCAGGAGGTCAGCAGCCTCGGGCCTGGGACGGCCTCAGGCTAGGGATTTGGAGGAGAAAGAAAATGAAACCTCTTTTTTTCATTCGTCATGATTTTGCAATTAACCCCTCGCATATGAATTCAAGGTCTTTTTTTTTAAATATGTCCAATTGTTTAAATAAGTCAAAAAAAATTAGTCCACGTCAGCGTAGAAACATACGAATTCGTATTTTTGACCTTACGTGCTCATACGTGGCAAGTTGTAACACTTGAATTTAACATTTTGCAAGTACGGTAACTAATCTGCACATACGTGCCAAGTTAATAGACCGATGGTGCATTTACCTCTCAGCCAAATTAGATGGACTATAATCACATACATGCGAGAATCCTATCCTTTAAAATGCCAGCACTTTGTACTTCTAGGAGGAATGAGGAATCTAAGGAATGTGCTTCACATTGCCTAGTATTGAAGGCGCACATGGGATTTTCTTATTATGTATTTATGTCAGAGAAAATATGTTGCTAGTCGCAACCTCTGTAATACCGTAACATGTATATATACTACTGGAGTAAACTTATTCAAAGCAGAGTAGCAGACTTTAAAAACTGGTTTTGGTTTAGTACGTTTTTCGATGATAGAGCAAATTTCACGAAACCATATTTTTGAGGCAGCTTTCTCACGGAGTCACAGTTAACGCAAAACCGTCCTCGAAACCACATTTTTTGTGTCAAACCTTCTTACTTAACCCGAAACCGCTTATTTTGGTGGTTTTGCTTCAATCCTGACCGGTGGGCCTCACCTTTCGCGTTAGCCCGCAATTACCCCCGGCCCCTTCTTCTCGCAAATTCAATAACTTTGTTCGCTGGCAGCCATCGACGGCGATGAAGAAATTGGAAGGAGTAGGGCGGGCACAGTGGGTATCGACGGCGGAGTACCTCGCCGGAGGTGGGGACAACGGGCTTTAATTTGAGGCTGCTTTGGGGTGGGATTGGGGAGGACTGTAGTGCTGTGTAGGTCTTGGGAGGCTCGGGGTGGCCTTAGTAGCCGCGGCGTCGGGACGAAGTCCATGGCGAGCGCGGCGGAGCTCTATTCGGGTGTAGCAGAGCGGAAAGGGAGAAACCGTGGGTGCCTGGGTGGCGCAGCGGTTTGGGCAATACCCCCGCCGGCCGCTCCTCTGCCAAATCGGCCGAGCTCCTCTCCCGAATCAGGTGTAGGCGTCGGCTGCGGAGGCGAGCGGCAGAGCAGCCACGGGCTTAGGCGGCGGTGCAGGCGCAGGCGGACGGGTCTGCGGCCTCCAGAGCGACCTCGACATCCCGGCCTCCTCGCTGTCGCTCCTCCTGCACGACCGCAACCTGCTGCAACGCTAGCTCGGGCCTCCTCTAATTGATGGCGTCCTCCCCCAACGCCATGGTGCTGCAGGTGCAAGGCCACGCCACATCCCAGATTCCTTGCTTGTACGCTGATTTTTTTTCTGAAATCTTGCGATAATTGATGGCTGAAATCTTGCGATAATTGATGGCTCGGTAGGATTCGTTGCTCGCTAATTCATGGCTAATTGGCTAATTGATTTTGTGCTAATTTCTGATTATACGGTTAATGCGGGCCAATGGGTTGGGTTTCCACTGCCACTGGGCTTTCTATTAATTTCTCTAAGAGCACCTTTGCCCCAATCCACGTCGAGGCCTCGGTGGCAGCTGACCTCGCGACAGTCCTTGGCTGCCAGGTTTCTTCCTTCCCTCGGTCCTATCTTGGTCTCCCCCTCTTCACGCACAAGCTGAAGCTCTCCGCTTTCGCTCCTATCATCGATAAACTTGACCGTCGTTTAGCCGGCTGGAGAGGAAAAATGTTGTCCATTGGGGGGGGGGGGGCTATTCTGGTTAGATCTGCCCTTAGGGCCATGCCCACTTATGCGATGGGCGCTCTTCTTCTTCCTAAGGGTATCTTGCATCAAATTGACAAACGCTCGCGTGCTTTCTTTTGGACCGGGGAGGAGCATGCAAACGAGGAGAACTGTAAGGTAGCCTGGCACGAAGTTTGTGCACCTCGTAAAAAAGGTGGCCTTGGCTTCTGGTGTCTTCGTACGCACAATACTTGTCTTCTCCTTAAGCACCTGTCTAAAGTTCACCAACCGGGATCTACCCCTTGGGAGCAACGCTTCTCTTCGTCTTATGGTTGGGGAGGCCACAGGGATCTTGGGGATTCTCACGCCCTCGATTCGACAATCTGGAAAGAAATTTCTGCCGGCCTCGAGTTCTTTCGTTCCATCTCCAAAGTTGAAATTGGGAACGGCCTCTCTATCGCCTTCTGGCTTGATCTCTGGATTGGGGACTTCACTTTGGCCTCCCGCTTCCCAGCCTTATTCTCCCACTCTCTTCGGCCTAATATTTCAGTGGCTTCCGCCCTCAACACCATTGCTAACTTAACCACCTTCCAGCCTCGGCTCTCCTCGATGAGCTTGGCGACTTGCAAACTATTCTGGCTTACGTGTCCTTAAACTCGAGGTACCAGATCATCGCATAGGATGATCAGATGGGAAGGTCCTCTCCACTTCCTTGGCATACTTGGCTGCCTTCCAAGACCGCCTGGATGACCAGATGGGAGATGCCGTTTGGAAGAACTACGCCACCAACCGCTGTCGCATTTTCATCTGGCTTGCGCACCGTGACAGGCTCGCCACCAACGATCGTCATTTTCTGACAAGTGCCCTTTTTGCAATCACATGGAGACGACTGGTCATTTATTTCTTCAATGCTCCTTCCTCCAACATTTTTGGCTGGAGCTTCAAACTATTCACCCGGCTGCTCCGTCTTGTTTTCGCATCGCCGACCTTTGGGAATTCAGTCGCAATGACAAGGTCCGCTCTACTGTGCTCATCTCGCTGCTATGGAACATCTGGAAACGCAAGAACGCCATGGCTTTTAATCAGGAACTCGAAGACCTTCATACCATGGTCCTGCGTTGCGCCAACAAGCTTCACCTCTGGGCATCCCGGTGCTCGACGGCTGCTCGACGGCTACTCGAAGGGTTCTAATTACTGATTGGGCTGTAATGTTGACACACTTGGCTCAACAATTGTAACCTCCATCTCCTGTAAATTCTAGATCCTCTCCTTCTGTAATTGCTATAAATTTATACTTGTCGCGTTCATAACAGTTATACTATTTGAGAGCTTCCTCAGAAACAAACAAAAGAGAAGTACCGTACGTATGTGAGGTGAAACTAATCAATACACGTGCGCATGGATAATCAAGGCAGTTGACGAGAGGACAAAGAAGGAGCGGTTGGCGTGCTCTGATCAACCAAGCTCACTCCGCCAGAGAGAATAGAGCTAGCTAGTACGACAAGTTGGGATGCGCGCGGTTAGACAATTATTGAACGGCTGCAGATGCGCATGTGTATTGAACGACAATTATTGGGCAAAGCATTTCCGGTATATATATTATTGGGCAAAGCATTTCCGGTATGTATATTATTGGACAATTATTGCGCGGTTAGACAATTATTGAACGACAATTATTGTGGCATGAGCAGAGTTATCAGTTGAACTAGCTAGCTACATCCTGTCCATCTAAGATTCTAGATATTCTGAGGGGCAAACCAGCCATGCCACAAGCGCTCTTCCTCCTCCTGGTTATGTCATGTGCCGCTCTCCTCGGCGAGGGTGTGTCGGGCTCCGGCGACTCAGCGTCAACAGCACCGGCCATGTTACCTGTGCCGCCGCCGAACTGTCCTAGTAATTGCGGAAAGGTAGACATCCCTTACCCTTTCGGCATCGGCGCCTCTGAGTGTTTTAGGGCACCCACCTTCGAGCTGACATGCGACGAGACGACGAACCCCCCGGGATTATACTCGGGTGACCTCTTGGTCGCCAACATATCGATGGAAACGGCAGAGATAACAGTGTACTACCGCGGCCTCACCTCCACGTGCAACGATCCGGACAACCGGACGGCGCCGCCCTCGAACGTGGGCGTACGATTAAGGTCGGGCACCGCTTTCCTGATCTCAACGGCGGGCAACACGTTCACGGCCGTCGGGTGCGGCGCGGAGGCGAGGATCAATGGCAACTACGGCACCTACCGCACCGGCTGCATGACCTACTGCGCCCGTGCGAGTGAAAGCGCGGGCGACGGCACGCCGTGCAGAGGCAACGGATGCTGCGAGGCATCTCTTACGGCTGACCTCAAAGAATTTTCCGTGAAGTGGGTGGACGACTTCAAAAGTCCAGCTTTCAACCCGTGCCAATACGCCTTTGTGGCCAAGAACGGCTGGTACGTACCTCAAACGTTTTTTCAGATTCCTCATAAATACATGCATTTGAGTTGAATAGAAAATCCGTGCAAATATATTACTCCCACACCTTAAAATATAGGATTTATATTTTTGTTGACCGTTAACACAAAGCCTCTAGAAAAAAGTACCAATAATTCAATGTCAAATCAAGATTTATGAAAATATAATTCAAAATGGATATAATGATCTTACTTTGAAACTGTATGCATTGATATATTTTTTTATATTAGGTTGGAATAGAATTTGACAATCAACAAAGATTATATGTCTTACATTTTAGATTTGTAGCATCGCACGCATACTATAATTAACTTTGAACATGTGTATAAATGACTATGTATTCAACTCGGAAATTGTCCCCTTTCATTATGCAACACACAACGGGCATACAAAGTCTTTTACCAGCTATAAACATATAAGGTAGAGGAGAATATAGTAAATTGCAGAGAAACACATATCTAGCTGCATGTGTAACAGAAAACCACGAACCCACGTAATTTTAACTGATACCCTACAAGACTAATGAATAACAAAACACCCAAAACTTGCAGTTTTGGCCAAGTTAATGATGTTGGCCCACCTGTCATACGCACAAGCCATTTATGTGGCTCAATTCTCACTCCCGACGGAGCCGTACCTTGAGCAGAAGCCGTTCACTTGTCCTCCCCCCCCCCCCCCCCACCCACCCCCACACCTCTCTCTCTCTCTCTCTCCCTCTCCGGCGATAGGATGGATCGTGGTGGAGGAGCTCGAGCCGCACCGGATCTTGAGGGGAGCCTCGTGGTGGAAGTGCACGAGTGCCCTTGACGGAGTCAGACGGGAACGCGCATGCGCCAGTCGCGCCAGCAGCGGAGCCATCGCAGTAGCTGCGAGAGAAAGGGAAAAACTCGACGACAAGCACAAGGAAGAAGATGGGGCGCGAGGTCTCGGAGTGCGGCTCGACGTGCAGATCTTGGCCCCGCGTGCGCGCTGGGAAGGGGAAGAGGATGGCGGCGGTGTATGCGAGGTTGCAGGGCCGGAGGAGGCGCGCGCCGCTCGCCGCCGGCGCTGCCCGCACCGCCCGCCTGCATGCGCCCCCGCGCCCGTCCCAGCTCTTGCGCGTGCGCCACCTGCCCGCGCGATGTTTCTGTGTGGGTGGGTGTCATGGAGGAGATGAGGATGGCGGCGTGGGACCTGGAAGCGAAGAAGAAGTCGAGACCACCGTCAGCGCTGGGGATGATGACACGGGTCGTCGAGCCGCTGCTGGAGGTGGAGCAGCATGCAGCGGTGCGACACGCTCTGCCGGTTCTGCACGACGGCGGACCAACCGCACTGGTCCGGGTAGGCCATGGCACAGCGAGCCCTGCCACCGCAGGAGTCACAGAGATGGTCGTGGACGGTGAACTTGACGGCATGGTCATATGCTCCCTCAACTCCATCGGAAGCCGGTAATTAGAGCTACACTCGACCACCACAGGCAGAACAATTCCCATGCACCCGCGTCTACCCTAACGAGCTCGTCGCCTCCTCCTCCCGTTCGCCGTGTTTCTCTTTTCGGTTGGGAAGGGGATATCCTAAGCCGGCTCGGCTCGGCTCGTGCCTCGGCTCAAGCCGTTTTCGTTGCACTTGATTCAGAAATTATGCTCTTGTGTATGACATGTGGGCCACGGGCGATTAACTTGGGCAAATCTGTCACTTTTGGTTTTTTTTGTTACTCAGCGTACAAGTTGTGGGTATCAGTTAAAAATCTTTGGGTTCGTAGATTTTTGTTACGAGAGGCGCTAAATATGTATCTTTATGCAATTTACTCAGAAGAATAAGAGAGAAAAGCAACAGTCACGCTACCTGGGAAGGAAACTCTCGCTGATGAGAGCCCTCGATCTGCACCCGACTGACTACCAGACAAAAATCTGCCCTACACTACAGGCCCTACTAAAAGTCGAAATCCAACTATTACAAAAATACCCACAGCCGGGCACAACAAAGTTTATGAAACAGTGGCAACAAAATTACTAGAGAATAACACTGCATTGAAGCATCAGTCAGACACGGCGCATCCAAAATGCTAGACGGCACAGCAACAGACATATCTCCTTCCCTTTTCCGACACATCATCTCTTGAGCATTGACCACCAGCTGCTTGGCACCTTCCTTAAGAAATTCAGCATCCATAGTCTTTTAAGACCCCGCCCAAGATAACAGAAACGAGCAAGTAGCAAAAATAATCTCAAGAGGAGATCTCAACGTCCATACTTATCAAAGGTATATAACCGTGTTCCTGCAATTCCAGATTGCCCACAGAACCACAAACCACCACAAATCTGTCCCCTGGAGGTAAAAAAGCATGCATCCATGAGTGATTTTTTGCCATAACAAGGTAGGAGTTAAAGAAGTGTGAAACTGAGAACCAGCCACCCTCCAAACGACTCTAGACACAACACAAGCGGAAAAAAATGGTTAGCAGATTCCATCTGATCACAAAAGCAACATAGGTGAGCCGGTCCAACTTTTCACCTTCATGTTATCCCTACGAGCACAACATCATGAAACATAAGCCAAAAAAGATATGAATTTAATGGTATTTTAGTCTTCTAGATCCACTTGTGATGAGCACCATATAAGTTTCTCTCTAGACACTTATACATAGATTTCACGGAATATTGACCCGTTTTATCCAGATTCCAAGCTACCTGGTCATCCTCATCACCTAGCTCAATACTTTCAAGCTTCAAACAAATCCTCTACCATTGCTCAGCCATCACAAGGGACATCCTTCAACTAAAACTAGTGATACCATGCATGGTGTTGCGGGTCTTGACAAGGATATACCAGCCGGGTACCCTTGGACCAACTTAAGGATAAGGCCGACTTAGTGTACAAGTCAGGCCCTGAAACTCCGCTCAGTTTAGGGACTGTCATATAAAAGAAGAAAGCCTAGTTTATATATTTCAAAAATTATGAAAAATAGATATTTGCTATGGAGGGCTTGCACAAAAGGGGCATTTGAAGACTTCGACTGTGGCTGCTCGCCAATTCGTTCTCAACTGGCCCACCATCAGACTCCGGTTGCAGTGTTCGCCGTCTTCGGTTTGCTAGTTGCTGCTCTTATGTTCAGATTATGCAAAGCAGCACTCGTGTTTACTCTCCTTGTGAGAGCCTTGTAATCCCCTAGTTTATTTATATATATTTCCTTCCAAATTTTTTTGGCTCAAATACACCCCGGATGGATTTGCTCCAAAATATAGGCGCTACAACTCTATCAAAATATGTTCCCAAATTAGAGAGTGGATTTTTTACTCTCAAGAGTGTTGGTCCTCTTACCTCTGCCCTTCAATTTGCATCGTGATCCGTGCCCAAAAGCACATAAGGGCATCTCCAATGGTGCTTGATACTAAATTTTTTCTCTCCCTCTTTCAATATGTTTTTTTCTTATTCATTTCTTTTTCTTGATGGACCCATCTGTCATCTTATTTTCTGTCTTGGTATCCGTGTAATACCTGTTAATTTTTTAAAAAACCACTACTTAGTTATTCATCTCTTCTTCACCTTGGCCACTAACTTTTTGGTAACAGTGTAGCACCTCTTGTTGAAAACGCGGTAATAACCTGCCTCCTCTCCCTGCCCCTCGGGTCCCAACCCATCACCCACCTCACTCGAGTTTTTTTCCTGGCGGCATCCCCTTCCCCTTCTTTGCGGCGGCGCAGCGGGCGCGGGCGCGGCTCCCGGCGGCGCGCGGGTCATCGGAGCTCCCTGCAGCAGCTCCATATGGCTGCTCCATGTGGCCGCGGTATGTGGCGTCCGGCGATTCTCAACCTGTGGAGGCGCCTCACATGGCGGCGGCGGTTATTGACTACAACGCGTCGACACCATGGCCCCTCTCTCTCTCTCTCTCTCTCTCTCTGTTTCTGCGTTTCTCTCTGGGCACTGTAGAACGCGGGTGCACTATGCTCGGGAGTAAGTGAAACTTTTCCTCCCAAATTATTGTGTTCCATGTTGGGTTCGTTTAAGGATCAATCACATGAAGACGCATACGCACACGACGATCACCGGATTATTGACAAGGACACGTGACGTAACCTCTTTTCTTTATTTCTCTGAACTCAAAACTCACGTTACAACCTAGCCGTATGTGCATGTATATATACACACCCGGCCGGCCACAACACCTAAACACACACGGATTAGTACTCACACGTGACTAACTCCAATCCTAATTACACAAGGACTCCAACACGCAGGCTAGCTTAAAAAAGAAACTAACTTGATTACAACTCACAAACTCACCTAATCCTAGTAGAACTCATACTCAAGATTAATTCCTAACATTCCATCCATCACCTATAACTTAATCTTACAAAAAGAAATAAATAAAGATCTTGTCTCCATTCATTCTGACTAAATATGATGGTATCTTGACGGTGTTTGGTAGCTTGTCAGTGTTTAAGTACTAATCGTTTCTTCGTAATCAAGAACCTGCTGCTACAAACCATAGCTTTATCATTAATTCTTTCTTTCATTTTTCTGAGATGAACCATAGCTTTGTTTAACTCATACTGGTGGTGACCGTTTTGTCAAACAGGTACAGTTTCAACAAATCAGACCTTACTGGGAACATGACATTCAGTGAAAGATACAAACAAGGCACAGTTCCAATTGTTTTTGACTGGGCTATTAGGGATGGGACGTGCACCCCACCATCAGATGGCAGTGACGAGGCAAAACCGGTTGTTCCTTCCGCCTGTATTAGCAAGCACAGCTCTTGTGCTAATGCCAGAAATGGTCCGGGTTATTTTTGCATCTGCGACGAGGGATACGCCGGCAATCCCTACACCAAAGATGGATGCACAAGTTTGTCTATAACTTCACCCTGGCTCTATTCTTTTTGGAATGAAACTTAACTTTAATTTTCACCCTGAAGGCGACCTTTGGAAGATTGGTATTTCATGGTAAATTTTCGGTATTTAAGTCGAAACTAGGACTAAAACTTTACCAAGAAATACTCTTCCAAATAGGGCTGTTTATTCTACTCCTAGAGAAATTAAATATAACTCTACACATATATACATCACTACAGAGTATAATTTGTCATAGCTGAAGTTTGGTTTCTTTTTTTGTAACACTGCTCTCATCAAATTTGGATCAGTACTCCCTCTGTTCCAAACTATAAGATGTTTTAACTTTGTCCTAATTCAACTTTTAAATTTTTATCAAGTTCATAGAAAAATCAACCAATATCTGCAACTCCAAATTAGTTTTATTAAATCTTTCATGATATACATCTTCCTGGTATACTTTTTTGACAGTATACACTTATCTGATATTATAGACGATATTAGTACATTTTTCTACTACTTTGGTCAAAAAAGTTTGACTTAAGACAAAACTAGAACATATAATTTGAAACAGAGTGAGTAGTAAATACTCCCTCCGGCCCATATTAAGTGACTTTCTATTACATGTATCTAGACGCTTTTTAGGTATAGATACATTCATATTTGGGCAAATTTGAGTCACTTAATATGGTACGGAGTAATGATTAAATACTACACCGCACATTTTTTAACACCTGGCATGCTTGCATGTACTTTAAATGACAACTATGACCTTTGTAGTGGCAAAAATCTTTACTGGTTGTAGAATTCATAAGCGGACAAATATTGGCAGCAAAATGGTACTTGGAAGTTTTTTTCCACTTCAAACAGGACTACGGTCAGCATGTAGCAACAACGGGAAAGTAGTGCATTATTATTGTATTTTGACTGAAAACAATAGGAAAGATTCCGACAAAGTAATGCATTATTACAGAGAATCTATGGAGTTTCAGTCACTCTATGCAAGAATAAAAGCTCAATAGCAATCACTAGTAAATCTCTCCGATCCATATTAATTGTTTCAAATTTGCCCAAATATGGATGTATCTATGCATAAAAAACGTTTAGATACATGTAATATGTCGACAATTAATATGGCTCGGAGGGAGTAACTTTTTCTTTCATTGTGTTTCAGACTTTTAGTACAATTTAAAGCCACTGATTTTCATACATTTTTCAGATATTAACGAATGTGATCATTTGATATCACCAAATTCGACATTCCGCAAGAAGTCATATCCTTGTCATGGAGGAACATGCCAAGATGTGGAAGGTGGTTATAACTGTAAATGTAGCTTCGGACGAACAGGAGACGGTAAAAGTGACAAAGGTTGTGAGGCCATAGTGTCCCTGGCTGCAATAGCAGCAATAGGTAAGATGTGTACATACTGTATACACTCCCTTGACTGGGGGGATTCCTTCCTTTTTGGAAAGAAAAAATACACTTCCTTGTAGGAGAAGATTTCATTACCAACATGTCGTTTTTTTAGTGCATAAAGGATGCAGTGTGATCCTATAGAACATAGCATGTCCATCTATACCAGATTTCCAAGCTTCAGTGGAGGTTTTCTGTTTCGTGACGGATAACTGGAGCACCAAGCCAAAAGAAAAATGATGTTGTTCCTCACGGTCTTGTTGACACCGAGTCACCGACACAAAAATTGGTAATTTCGTGTCCAGGTCATGTAGACCGTCAGATACATACAATATATTGTCATGCCCTATCCGCAGCGCGAAAACCATTTTTTCTGATGGGTTTGGCCATTTTTCTGATGGTTTTTCCCCATCACGTACTAAAGCTTGGTATTCTGGTAACGTTATATGTGTATGAAATCTAGGTTTGTGGCCTACCCCTATTCCTCGGTCTTATCGGTGGTGCCGATCACAATGCATATTGAGGCTAGGGGTGGGACCTCTTATACTGCTAATTCCAGAGTCCTGGTCTGTATGCAGATAAGATTCCAAGTTTAAACAAACTTGTTCCAAATTGAGTCCAGGTATAATCAACAACGACAACACAATTAACCTTTAATCGGACACTTATCGGTGATGTCCTAGGGGACACGCATGTGTGAGTCATGCGCCATAATTAAATAGTATACAATTTAATAATGTAGGTTAATTTCCATTAGGTCCTTCCAATTAGTATTCCAATTAGTATTGTACACGGGTAATTTTTCCAATATAAAAATATTGTATTCCAATACTAATCTTCCTTAAGTATTTACTTAAGTACACCTTGAGTATGTATAAATTCCTCAAGTACAAATTCCATCACGTAATCATTCCAAGTCAACAATAATTCCATATTGAGGTACTATTTCCAAATGAGATTAAGTAGTTGCAGAACATAAAATTCCTACAATACGCATTACCTACATGTTTTTGTCCTATGTAATCTTCTGTTAGTGCTCAACCTTACACGAACTGCCCTAAAACGGAGGCATTTAATGACATGCTATTTTTCAACAGGAACAATCAGTGGCATCTCATTGTTAGCGGTACTGCTGCTATTCTTGCACATGGATCGTCAGAGAAGAAAACTCAGAGATCATTTCAACAGGAACGGTGGACAACTTCTGAAAAGTATCAAGATTGAAATTTTCACGAAGGAGAAACTAGACCAGATAACAAAGAACTACAGTCACATTATTGGAAGAGGTAATTTTGGTAAGGTTTACAAGGGAACTACTAGTGATAACGTGCAAGTCGCGGTCAAACGCTCCATTGCCATCAACGAGGACCGTCGAAAGGACTTGTTTGCGAATGAGATCACAATCCAATCCCAAGTTAGTCACAAGAATTTAGTGCAACTATTGGGATGTTGTTTGGAGAGCGAAGTTCCGATGTTGGTTTACGAGTTCATTCCCAGAGGGAGCCTTTACGACGTGCTTCATGGTAAAGATGGAACAGGAAGAACACACCCTCTTCCGCTTGGAGCACGTTTGGACATTGCTATCTACTCTGCAGATGGCCTTGCTTATATGCATTCAGAGGCTAGCCATAAGATCCTCCATGGTGATGTGAAAACTGGCAACATATTACTCGATGATGAATTTGTGCCAAAGGTCTCGGACTTCGGGACATGCAGGCTCATGTCCATTGGGAAAGAACACACCAACTTTGTGATAGGGGATAGTAGCTACATAGATCCTGTGTACATGAAGACCGGCCTTCTCACGGAGAAGAGCGATGTTTATAGCTTCGGAATTGTTCTTCTGGAGCTCATCACTGGGAAGATGGCAAGGTATGATAAGAACAATAGCCTTCCATTAAACTATATTAAGGCTTTCAAAGATGGGACTACAAAACAGATGTTGGACACAGATATTGCGTCCACTGATGAAGACATAAACTGCCTTGAGATGGTTGGTCGGGTTGCTGTTAAATGTCTTGAAGTTGACGTGAATGATAGGCCCACCATGGCCCAAGTTATGCAAGAACTTAAAATGCAAAAAATTCAGTGGTTGCACAGCCATGATAAGATTGGGGATGCTGAGATATGTACTACCTCCGTTTCAGTATACAACTCTCATCTCCAAAATCCTGAAATTTCAGTATACAAGGCCCTTCTCTCCTCCCACCCACTCTCATCTTAAATCATCCAGTGCATGTTCTACAAAGTTTTTGACTAGCAATAGCAACGCATGAAAAGGGTAATTGATACATGATGTTTAATGCTTTGTCCAACTCTTTATTAGGCTCTCTTTGGTTACTGTGATTTTGAAGATGAGCCTTGTTACCGAACAGAGAACTTAATATGTCCTCTATGTGTCCCCTAGCTACACCCTGTTGTGAAGTTGTCGAACTGTTTACCAAGGTTTCTGTACTAAAAGTGTGTCAATGCCTTTAAATTGCGGCGTTGAAGCCATTGTATCATGTTACTGAGATAAATGCGTAAACGTTCAACTGGAATGGCAGCAAAGTGCCACTAGTGTACTGTAAGTATGTAAGCTCTCTGGTGTATCTTTACTTCCAGACCTGTACTTCCCCTGGGTACCTGCATCTTCGTTTACATAAGTTAGAATTAGAAATGTGTAGAGACCTCCTCCAGGTTTGCTCAATAAAAAGAAGTGTTGTTTATAACTTGAAACATAATTGATTCCTCATACAACTGCAAATTATCTTATTTCATTTCTGTGCGACATCACAAACACAACATTCACAGTCCATGTACAGACACACAATTGGACAAATCTGAACGTTAACTTTGTTTCCCAGCACCCATCACAGAGTAAGAGGAATCGTGACGATGTACAGATGGAATCAGTCAAGCTTCTTGTTGGGTCCGTGTAGGTAAGCCCAAGCCACGACAGCAGCAGCAACCGCTACCATGGTTGCAGTTCTCGTCAGTAATCCCTTCATGTTGCCTCCGGACGATTTGTACGCCAGAGCAGCAGCGCGAGGAGGCTTGAAGCCGAGCTCGGAGAGCTTTTTGTGCGACTCCGCATAGTCCCTGAAGAAGGCGTCCTCGTCCTGCATGCGCAAAATAAGTTGTCAGTTGTAGCTAGGCGGCATGGGTCTGAAGAACTCCCCATCTGAACTCTGGTGTACCTTGGCATATAGTTCCACATACCGGCGGAAAACGGGGTCTTCCACGAGAACCTTGTCCGTAGGCAGCTTCAGGAGCCCATCAGTTTCCCCTTTCAGAAGCTCACTGCAGCATATGTAATTATATTGAGAAAAATATATTTTTTGTCTCTCAATTTGTTGAAAAGTATGCAAATAGTGTCTCAATTTTTTTCATACACTTTTAGTCCCTCGATTATCGAACCGGACAACAATGATTTTTCCCCTCATTTGAAGTGGTATTAGTGCTGATATGTTATGGTTCTGGCCTTGAATTACCATACTGGCTTAGGTTTCTTTGGTGGAACCAATTTGACTCGAGGCAAAAAAACGAAAAGTGATGCCAATTTGACAGGCTAACATGATAATTGCTAGGCCAAAACCATGGTGAGATGACACTAATACCACTTTGGATGCGGCGATGGACCATTGATGTCTGGTTTGCGTACTTTTCAACAAGTTGAGAGACGACAAATATACTTAGGAACTCCTGATTAATGTTGTGGTGGCATTAATTATACTCTACAGTCTGAAACTAATGAGCATTCGATGAATATGTTGTGTTTAATCTTACACAAAATAAGAGTTGTCGAACTTAAGAGGATCCTTTGTCCAAGCACCGTCGAATCCCGATCTATCCGGACGTGCCTTCCCCTGAGAATGTGTGAAATGCAGAACAAGAACTTGTCAGCAAAAGAAATGGGGGTTGCTGATGAACCGTTATGTGAACAAGATGTTTGTTGCATTACCAGAGTATGGCCACCGGAGAGTGCTACGATGTCTTTGTCAGACAAACCCATCCGGTAGAAGACATCCCTCAGGTGTGCAGCACCTTGTGACATGATAACAGAAAGAATGCAACATTTTTACCACACTAAAAGTTCACCGGTTCAAAATTACAACCTCTGTTCCAAATTATAAAATACATAATAAATTAATAATAAAAGGAATGCACCTGGTTACCTTGCTTAGCATCTGGCAAGCGTCCTTCCTCCGGGCAAACTGAAGAATCCTGGTATACATACGCGAAAAGCGAAACTAAGATGCTTAGACTAGGATGCTTGGTTCTGTAATAAGGAAACGACATTGTTTCTGTTAACTTACCCTCCTGCCAGGAACGAAATCTATTGTTGGTCCACCGGTGACTTCAACGGCCACAACTCCGGCAAGCTGGTAGAGGTCTGCATATGTGATCTTGGGGTGCTTTTGCTTAATCGGTTCTGCAACACAGGGAATTGGAAAGGTTTATTTACGAGCATCAGACTGCTTGAAAATCACTACTTCAAAAATTATAAGTGCTGGCCAACCTAGAAGGTCGATGGCGACCTTGAGCCCTGCATTTGCAGCGTGGCTGTGCTCCTCCGGGAACCTGATCGAGCCGTTGGGCCCTCCGGTGTTGGTCTTCTTGTCGTAGGTGCCAGCATCATGCCATCTGCACCCATGATCAAGCGAGAAAATTTCTAATCAAAACCTGACAACCAACATTGCTTAAGCGAGAAATGCTATGGCTGTGAGAATCGTAAGTACGCGAGGCGGAGCATGATGGGAGCGCAGCTCTTGCTGGCGATGAGCGCACGGAGGTCCCGCCGCGCCTTGTCGATCTCCGCCATGTACTCTGCGTTCACCACCGGTGCCACCGACGACATCTTTGTGCGCAGTTAATTGCTTACTCGAGATCTCTTTGGAAGGAAACAGAGCAAGCTCTACGTTGGAGTTGTTGGTGAAGGATAGGAAAAGCGGCGCAGTTTTGTAGGAAGAAAAGGGAAGGAATGGAATGGAGTGGAGGTGTGGAGAAGGCATGGGATAACTCCGGATGAAAGCAACGTCTTGATCAAGGGATTCGATCGGGACCGAGTCATTTTTAGTCGACGGCGTTAGAACTCTCTACGAGTTTCTCCTCCTGTGCATCATAACCGTGTCACGTTGTAGGAAGGATCTCCGTAGGCACAAGAATTTCTGCCTGATTTGCCCAAATGTCTCGTAGTCCACGAGCAAAACAAGAGACTTTTGGATCCCGGGCTTCAGTAAACTCAATTCTCTCAAAATTCAAAAAACTTAATATGCTCTCTCTGTTTCAAAGTAAACTCCTTCTGTGTTCTCTATTTTTATTAACGGAGCGTCTGGGTCTCAGTCGAGTGAGAAACAAGTGTCACGGGTCTTCGACTGATCGATATCCTCTCGTTTTCCTCGTGTTAGTGTATTTCTCCTTTTCTTTTTTATTGGGCTGACTGTGTGTCTTGTTTTAGGATTGATGAGCTGGGCCACATATGGGCCTGTTTTGGCCACAAATAAAAATCCTAGGCATGATTTTTTGAAATTTGCAGATTGAAAAGACTTATGTTGCACATGAATTGAATGTGAAGCTTTCCAAAATATTTTATACAAGACATTTTCACCGCTCATGACAACCCTGAATTATGTTTGTGTTGTTGAGTACCATGTCTGGTTGCCGTCGTCGAAAGAAAAACAAATACATACATTCCTTGCATAGCCTAATTCCTCAGTTTACGTTCCCTCTGTGTTTCACTTGATCTGGAAAAACTGATTTGGGGACAATCTATGACCCGTACATAGCAAACATTTGTTCTGAGAAAACAAAACACTTGTTTTGAAAATAAATAAAAGGCAAACATCTGCTATTTTTTCCCATCATTCTGATTAGAGGTCATCAATTAATTAATTTCTGCAAAGAAAAACTATCAAAAGACACTGTGCGGACTACTCCAAAATGAGAAAATACAACAGTGCACTATTTCAATCAACAACACACGCCCAAGACCAGCCTCGCCTTCCCATTAAAAAAACCGCTTGTTGATCTATGATTTTCGGTCCGGTATTCCTTATAATTTGGGTGTGTATAAGGTAAGTAGTACGAGATATAAAAAACACTTAAATCTTAGTCATGTGTAACTCATACACACAAAATTCAGTTGCACATCACGAGTCTTAATGTGCAACTAGTCCCATAAAACAACTAATTTCACAACATGAGAGACCATGTGCAACTAAATTAAAAAAACTCACTTACACATCACGAGTTTTAATGTGCAACTAATCCAATAAAACAACTGAATTGCACAACACGAAAGATCATGTGCAACTAAATTAAAAAAAACTCACTTGCACATCACGAGTCTTAATATGCAACTCATAACCTAACAACTAAATTGCACGGCATGAGAGATCATGCGCAACTAAATGGCACATTAAGAGGGATGATGTGTGATTCACAGGAAAAAAAACTCAATTATACGTCAAATGTCTTAATGTGCAACTCACCCTTAAATGAACTCAAGAAATATGACGTGAAACTCAGCGAGGAAACTCAATTGCACATCAAAGGTCTAAATATACAACTCACCCTTAAAAAAACTCAATTTCGCAGCAAGAGAGTTCATGTGTCCAAAAAACCCAATTACACGTCAAAGGTATTAATGTGCAACCCACCTTTCAAAAAATCTCAATTGCACATCAATATGAGACATGGTACAAAAATAAAAATTAATAATAATCAGTTACTAGAAAACTATTAATGAATAAGTGAAAACAATTATGGGCACAAATGTACCGATTATTATCAACAAATACATGTACAATTGACACTGACGCATAGCATGTAAAAAGAACTCCCATAGAGCATATGTATAGTAAAAAAACAAGGGAAAAACAATCATATGAGGCCAGCACAGCTGAAGCCTTGATCGTAAAAAGAAATAAAACCAAAGAAGAAGCAAAGTATAAATAAGAAATAGAACAAAAAAACAAAAAGAAAAAAGAAGGCAGGCTAGTGATCGAACTTGCTACCTCTAGCTCGTTTATTTACAATTGTCAATGTATATATTGAGAAGCTCATTGTATCTGCTAAACAGTTGCACGAATCTCGAATCTCGATGTACGATTGGACAATTCACAACATCGACCGAGAAATAAGAATTTCTCCGGCGACTGAGCAATAGCAAATATACACTTTCCATGCAATTTATAGTATTCGTTTCATTATTTCCCTACTTTGTACATTCATCAATGCCTTGAAAAGAATGAGCGTACAAATTCTTTTTGATGAACTAATACGATGGCACGTGACGGACTATTTCTTTATTCAAATTTTAATTAGGGTGAAATATGTTGTACGTCCTAATTTTTTTAAAATGTGTCAAGCTAGTCCCCAAACTTTGGAAATGCACATTAGGTTCCTAATATTTTTTCATAAGTTGTTCATCACACACGTACTAGTTATGTATGCGCTCGTCTGACCTGGTGATGTGGCTAGCCACATAGTCTAGGCCCATCTGGCCGATTGAAAGGGCATTTCTCTCCTGGTTAATTTTGGTGGTGATGACAACATGTGTTGTGGACTAATCGTGCGTTAAGTATTTCAGATTTGATATCAAATCGCGCAAAACGATTCGATGCCCTCAAGTTGGAAAACGAAGAGTAGTGGAGTTTTAGCGGCTTTTTCGGTTATTGAGTCGTAGGAACTCCGTACTATTAAGAGGGAGTCCACATGGGAAGGTAATGGGTGAATCGCTTTTCACGTACACAAACAAACATCTTACATCCACATAAAGCCTACCCAAAAAGTGAGAGAGAACCAACTTTAGAGCCTAACTGGTGTGCATTTGCCTGCCCAGGTCCAGAAGTTCCGGTGGGGTTCTGGTACCACGGAACTTCCGCCCAACCTCCGGACCAGGTCTGCAACGCTACTGGAATCCATTGTGGATTTTCGGAAGTTGAGCCGGAACAGGGCCAGAACTTCCGGTCACCCGGAACTTCCGGTGACAAGCGGAAGTTCCGCCCCTGGAACTCGCAGTGCATAACGGTTAGATTTTAGGGAGTCCAAATATATACCCCTTCGTCCCCAACGGGTTCCTAGCCCGAGCACCAAGCAAAGAACAGCCCCCTCTCTCTCCCAAGAACTCCCTAAGTTTCATTCTACTAGATCTCCCTCCAAAAAGCTTCCCCCTTGTTGATTCTTTGAGGATTGGAGGAGAAGACCTAGATCTAGGGTTTTACCAAGTCACAAAGTTGATTCCCCTTGTTTCTCTTGTGGATTTCGTTTCTCTTGGGCATTTGGGAGCTCTAGACGGAAGTGGTTGCCTTGAGCTCTTCCCTTGGGAATTGTGGAGCTTGAGGATTGGATTGGGAGCCTCCAATTGAGTTGTAGAGCTAGCCCCGGTCAAGTTTGTAAAGGTTTGGTCTTCGCCTTCAAGGAAACCATTAGTGGAGCTCACTCGCCTTTGTGGTGCCGTGAGAGGAGAATAGAGTGAGCCTTTGTGGCGTCTCTACCTTTGTGGTAGAGCACTCCTCCAAACAGAGACGTACACCTACCCCAATCGGTGGAACTCCGGTGAAATCTTCGTCTCTCGTGTGGTATCCATTCTTACCCTTTACATTCTTGTTATCTAGTTGCTTCGGCTATTGCTTCGACTATTGCACTTCATCCTAGGGTTGCATTACCTTTAGAGAATTTAGTAAACCCCAGGTTAAGTGTGTGTATCTTTTTAGAAAAGAAAAAGAAAAAGATTAAAATTTGTTTGTCGCCTATTCAAACCCCCCCCCCCCCTCTAGCCGACCATACCGATCTTTCACCGATGCCAGATGGAAGCAGATATGGCAAATAATCTTTTTTCATAAGGAAGCAGATATGGCCGATGCCAGATGGATTTCTCCCTCTGTCCCATATTAAGTGACTCAAATTTGTCCAAATATGGATGTATCTATGTATAAAAAGCATCTAGATACATGTAATAGAAAGTCATTTAATATGGGACGGAGGGAATACGTAGAAACACTCTGTTGCCTATGCACCGCCGGTGATTTGGTGAAGCGAACAGAGAGAGAGGGAGGGGCCGGGGGTCAGATGTGAGAAGAAGACAGGAGTTGTTTTGCAAGATACCCATTGAAAGGTTATCCCAAGATGGCCCTTTTGACAAGGGGAGAGGCATAGATCCTAATTGTTAGACTTGTGTCAAGGTCTGGCCTTATTTTGTGTCCCAGTAGCTAGCTAGGCAGATGTATATCCATGTTCCCATTATAGATTGAAGGCCCTGCTCTTTGCAATGTCTTAGAACGAACGTACCATCCATATTTTGCTTCGCCGACTTGCTAACAGTGTAGTTGGAGCAACCGTGCATAACTTGGGCTGATAAAAATATTGGTCTGGATTGTGCAGTAAAATTCAGTACTCCCTCCGATTCTAATTGTTGTCAAAATACTACATGTATCGTTTCATTATATAAACTTGTATAATTCGTTGCCACTTTGCCATTTAAATCTTTGCCTGGAACTGTAGGGTTCGAATCAATGATTGGCTTTTAATCAACATGTCTTAATTTTGTGCAAACTTTGTATGTCAATCATATGTTAATTTTGTGCAAACTTTGTATGTCAATTATATGTATTAATTTTGTGCAAATCTCTCTAATTTGTCAATCATATCTGAATATGTCTAACTGTGTATAAAGGAAACTGGAACTCACAAATGTGTATCTGTCACAAGGAACAGACAAAAATGTTGAAACTCACACCATCTCAAATGGAGTACTCTCTCAACTATTTTTTTAGGAAAAGACTTTAGGAGAAACCTCTAAAGTATATTGTGAGCAACATGATTTGAACCAAGAGGTGTTTCACAGTATCCTCTCAACTGGTACATAAGTTCTTAATTCATTTCATACAGAAACTGAACCAACAATTTTCGCATAAAACAGATTACACTATCTAATAAAGCAGCCATCTGTAGACTTACAAGTACAAATACAGACCACAACATAGCTTCATAACTAATAAGATTTTCTTTACACTATCAAATAAAGCAGCCATCTTCTTGTGGTTCTTCATGTCTTCATATCTGCATGCCCTCTCAAACATGTCAAACCCTTCATCTCCTCTCAATTCTAGCCTCTGACTTGCGCTTCTACTCGGCTCAGCCGGCCGGCACAATCCCGTTGTGCACCAAAAATCATAGCCACCCTTTCCATTCTGTTCTGGTAGAAATGGCTTCAACTCACAAAAATCAAAATCACAGCCACCCTCCCAAACAAATCAACAAAGGACAAGCTTCAAATCATAGAAATGGCAATGAACAAGGGGAAGTTACCATATGGTTCGGGCACTTGTAGAGCTGTCTGTTCTTATTGCCATTGACGGAATTCTTACACCCTTTCCACCCGCACGATGTACATTTGATGATGGGGATTTCCCTCGTAGGCACGTGGTACGGGATGGATCTATTTGAGCTGGAGGAAGCAAGCATTGCCCGCGGCGGCAAGATAGGGAGGAGGAGACAAAGATCGACTCCGCGACAGGGCAAGAGGAACAAAAGCCAGGGATTTGAGGGGGCGAGTCGTTTTCGGAGTAAATTTCACAAAACCATACCTTTTGGGGCTAGGTTTTCAGTCTGACACAACTCTAGGGGTTTGCAACAGAAACCCACAACTTCAGGGGTAATCATTTTCAGAAAACCCAAATCCGCCTGATTAGCGAATTTGACAGCAAAACCGACAGACCGGGTCCACATGTAAGGTCTGATGTTTTTTCATTTAACCCCTTGTTTTTTTCTAATTCCAGGAAAGATGCGGTCCACGGAAGAAGACAAGGGGTCCAGGGGAAAAAGAAAAAAGTCGAGGGGTTCAGTGAAAAACACATCAGACCTTACATGTGGACCCGGTCTGTCAGTTTTGCTGTCAAATTCGCTAATTAGGCGGATTTGGGTTTTCTGAAAATGATTACCCCTGAAGTTGTGGGTTTCTGTTGCAAACCCTCAGAGTTGTGTCAGCCTGAAAACCTAGCCTCAAAAGGTGTGGTTTTGTAAAATTTACTCTTAGAGTTAAGAAGGAAGAGAAGCGGGTGAAACGGTAGGGGGAAAAAGAGACGTTTCCACCCTGCAAAACTACGCAGTCCGGGGCGCCTGAAAATCGCCAGCGTGACAGTGAGCTTTAGCCACGCGGCGGCCAAACCACTCTCTGACTGAAATTAGGACTAAATTGAGCAAGCTAGGTTTAAGGTGCCGCTTCTGCAAATCGCAAATTGAAGGACTAAATTGAACCAACTTTTCAAGTACAGGACTGGGGATGCTCTTCTGCTTACTTAGCTTCTAGCGTCTAAAAGCCAACAAACTAAGGACGTGTTTGCTTGTTGATCGGGGCGGGGCCGCTCATTTGTAGGTGGCGGAACGAACCCAGTAGCTGTTTCCTTCGTGAGTATGAGCTGAGCGCGCTCTACCTGATTAAATTTCCATTCCATATCCTGGTTCCGCCGGCTCGTCAAACTTTGCAGAATCAAGCGGCTCATGAACGGGTGCGTGCGATGACCACGCCTGATCAAATACTGTAGTTACTACTGCCTGAGCGGCCCCGCCCCGATCAAAAAGCATCCTAAAATAAGCAACTCATTTAGCTCGAGCCGAATTTCGTAAGCATAGTTTGATGTGGTTCTCTTCCTGGGCGAAACTTGTACAAAGAGAAAGTTGACATGGTATCACTGTGTAGAACGAACGGTTTCAAAATACCATTCAAATAATCACTCATTCCAAATACCATTATAGTTCAATTTACTCATGCCAAACTACCACTACCGTCAATTGATTGTTAGTCAAACTGTTAGAAAGATGGTAGTACTTGTGTTATCGCAACATTGGCCTTCTCCTTATCTGAAGAAAAAAAAATACCCAGCTTATCCCCGACCTCAACTCCACTCGTCCCCATCTTGGCTCCCGATCATGGCGGCAGCGCCCCCTTCCAAGGTAGCGCATGTGCAGCTCATGCCCCGCCGCTTGTGAGGGATTCCCGGCCGTGAAGCTCCGTCGTGCCGCCCGCCAGCCCCCGCAGCTCCGCGACTGAGCCCATGGCAGCTCATGCCCCGACTCCCATCTCATCTACGGGGTCCACCAGGTGCCCCCGCGACACGCTGTTCAGGCCGCTCTTCTTCACCCTCTCCGTGGAGCTATTAGCGAGAGCAGATTGGGATTTCTGTGGGGAATTTTGACACGATTGGTGGTTGATTTATTACCGGTTTGCTGGCGGAGGGATTGGTGGTGGTGGTGGTACTCCATGATGTGGAGGAGCACCAATTCGGGTTAACATACGGCCGGCGGCGATGGCGATGCTGGCTTGGCCCTCCCTTCTTCTCCTTCGATCTAAGCTCTCCTCTTCTTTCCTCCTCCTCCTTGTGGGTGTTAGGGGCTGTTAGTCTCTGGTGGTATTTTGGCATCAAAAATTGAATTGTAGTGTATTTTGGAAAAGTATGAAAGGCTGGAGGACTTTGTACCAACCATTCTAGTGTGGTTGGATTTTGTTCAACAGTCCACGGACTTTCCGCACATTTTTGGTATGAGTGGTTGTTTGAGTGGTATTTTGGATCCTTTGGTTTCATGGAGTGGTACTATGGTCCTGTTTGGTTGGGATTAAAATGGCTTTCTGATTTTTGGCTTATAAGCCACAAAAGCACCTATTTAGGTGTTTTTGATTTTGGCTTTTTGGCGAGAGATTTTCGGCAGTGAAGCTCCGTCACGCCGCCCGCCAGCCCCCGCAGCTCCAGCGAGAGTAGATTGGGATTTCTGTGGGAAATTTTGAAGCGATTGTTGGTTGATTGATTACCGGTTTGCTGGCGGAGGGATTGGTGGTGGTGGTGCTGCATGACGTGGAGGAGCACCAATTCGGGTTGACATATGGCTGACGGCGACGGCGATGTAGGCTTGGCCCTCCCCATCTTCTCCTTCGATCTAAACTCTCCTCTTCTTTCCTCCTCCTCCATGTGGCTGTTAGTGGTATTTTGGCATCAAAAATTGAATTGTAGTGTATTTTGGAACGAGTGGTATTTTGAATCCTTTGGTTTAACGGAGTGGTACTATGTAAATTCTCTCTCGTACAAATTCCCGTGCACTTTGCCCTAGTCGCTTGTCCAGTATTGACATCACATTGCCACCCGACAGCCCGGACCGTTCTCTTCCCGACCCTGCCTCATTTCCCGGATCCCTTACTGCCTCTTCCACGAGCGGCGGCCGCGCTAGGTCCGGGCGCCGCCGGGACGCAGCCCCTTCCCATCCCGCCGGCCTGCCTCAGACCATACCGTCGAAGACACCTTCTCCCCGGGGCCCGCTGCTCCGCTCGTCGGACTCAGCCGCCGAACGCCACCTCCGCCAGGGAGGCTGCTTCTTCTTGGGCCGGCGAGCTAGCCGGCGCCGTGCCATGGAAGGCCGCCGTCTCCGGCGCTCTTGCGCTTACACTGTCTTTTTCTTTCTGTAAGTTACCTTGGTCGTTATCCTCTCCCGGAGCAGTTGTAATGGTAGTGATTTGTCTCTCACAGTTAGAAGATGACTCGACTCCTTTTTCTTTCAACGAAAAAATGGCTTCGCTTTCATTAATTACAACTTTACAAGTTCTATTATGCAACTGAAATGAAATGGTGAACTAATAAATTTGTGATATGTATTTGTTGCTGTGCTACATGATAGAGGCAGAAGAATGTACTAGTAACATTAGTCGTAACATGACAGATGAATTTAGTTCTTTTGTCGTTGCAGTAAGATACAAACAACACTCTACAATAATACTAGAGGGGGATGCTGATATCTCAACACTTTGTTGCAATAGTAATGGTCCATGTATGCCAGTCTTATATAAGGTCGTTGTACAATTGACAATATTATACCGTGTTTCTTAATATGTTCCGGTGCTTTATGGAGCATGACCGGACCCGGTCCTAGTCCTAATAGTTTTGAGTATCCCAACAAGTTCATCAAAACGAAATGCAAGCTCACAACGTGGTCTGTGTCTTCTGCATAGGCCATGTTACCAAAATGAGCGATTGATATGCAGAGGCTGGGTTTTTGAACTTGTGCGTTTCATTCATTTAATGCCCATTATAAAAAAAACAGAAAGAGTGATTCTCAAGACTGGCACAATTCTTACAATATGGCCAAAATCACATTAATTAGCCGGATTATACATGTAGTTTTGAGTAAAAACTTGCCCTTCATGGAAAGTATCATGCCGTATCCCGTACCTGCAGTTGATGGTTTGGTCAATGCGAAGTCTGGGGCGAACAAACCAGAATTGCTTCCCAAGGAGTTTACCACCGTCATTGATGTTGCTGGTTTTCTCTCTTCAGGCCAGGTAATTCAAATCTCAAATCTTGTATGAGCTGTTTTGATGATTCAGTTTTCAGAACTTACGAAATTTGGTTTCTGGCAAACAATGGGTCTCTAGAAGCTAGAACCAACATGCATGTACATCAGTACAACAATAAATGTGTCATGGTGCTGCAGAAACATATTTGACCCAAACATGTCATGGTGCTGCAGATACACAACTGTACATTGAAGAGCAACATATTTTACCCAACTTTTAGAGACTCCTTTGTGGCCCAGAAGTGCTATTTGTATATAGAACTCTCTTAACTGTCATGAATCTATGGAACGGGCACCTAAAATTGTTTTAAGCTTCTATTCCAGTGTATGCTATGCTAATTTGATTCAAATATCATGCTTTAGATTGGCATAAGTAGTTCTTGAAATTCTTTAACACTTGACTTGATAAGGATACAAGTAAACTTCCGTAAGTGTACAAGTAGAATTGTAGAAACACTTGCCTATAAATTCCTAGTTTACTCTAAAATGTGCTTCAGAGTGTAGTCTTACTCTGTCACCCTATTTTAGTTGCTGACAGTTTGGATGTTCTTAGGAAAATCGTTTGCGTCAAGAGATAGAAGACCTGGAGAAGGACACTGGGTATAAATTGAGAGTTCTTGCACAAAATTATCCGGATACACCAGGTGAATTTTGCTTCTTATTTCACATGTTGTATGACTCTCACCTTAGGTTTTGTTATTTAATTAGTCACATGTAGCTATTGTAGGCGTTCGCTCAAACTTGACCACATGGATTTATTGGTATATCCACTAGAAGTATCTTTAGTGGTCACATGAACAACATACCTGTAGTCTTATTGTTGAAACTTGAAAGAATTTCCACAATGCATTCATTTTAATTTTTGCTGACATGCGATTAGAAACTAATGGTTAATGATACATACTAGGGATAAAGCTTATCCTATAATGGTATCTTTGGCAAGTATAAGTCTGGTTCATGAATGCAGCTTGGTAAAAGTATCTAATTGAGTAATTGGACCAGGAACTGATGATGCCCTGTGTTTCTTCGACTTCTGAAGAGTTTATGATTGCTGACTCTTCCCCAACAATCTCTACATCCTTTCGATTAATAACCATTGTATAAAATAGTTATTTCTCTCTTTATGTAACAATCATTTACTTTCAACAAGTACATACAACTAGACTTTGATAACCATTGTGATAATCATTGGTCAGCATGACACGCATAAAAGCATAAGATGTTATCATATACACATTTTTAATCTTCTCTGTTAAAGATAACAGGACGGATTGGTCTGTATTGTTATCATTGTGATTTATTTTCCGTCCATAATTTTTTGCAGGATTGGCTATCAAAGATTTTTGGCAATTTGATGACCGAACTATCGTCTTTGTTGCAGATCCCACCTTTGGTAATATATACTTCTGTTTCAAAGATTAATCCTCATACTCCCTCCGACCCATATTACTTGTCCCAAATTTAGTATAAAGTTGTACTAAATCAGCGAGAAATAACATGGGTCAGAGGGAGTACTAGATTTTGTTGTACCTCTATGTCATGGCTATTTGGCTTTGCATTGCATGATGGATCAGTGCAATATGTGTTGATGTGGAGTATAATGACAGCTGAGTAGCAAAAACGCTGAACTCTCAAATAATTGGAAGATCTGTTATATTAAAGTTTGAATATGAAGCAGTTTTCTAAATCAAATATGAATAGTTCTGAGATGAAGTATGGTTTACAGATATGATCCACGCCAACCAATGGTTTCGCTCGTACATGCAATTGATGACACCAGCCTAAAAGGCATACTTAATGATATTTTTTCTCTCTTGACATTCATCGAACTGCGTGTTATTTTGGATTAAAACGAAACGTCAAGATGATGCAGGATTACAATAGACTAAGCAACACATGCCGGACTGCTACCCTGAAAAGCCAAAATTAAGATAAGCTACAGCTAAAAACCAAAGAGAAAGCTAACCAGCAGAAAGTCTCCCTCCTGGAGTGGCATCAGGGGTCCTGGCATGCTATACTTGATACTAATGTTGGTGTATGCCTCTTGTGCCTACCTATTGTCACTGCACAACTAGCCCTGTTTGATCAAGATTGCTATTGCACCCAAGTTTGTGTACTAGGGCATGTATGATGCATGCATATGATCCTGATCCAGCATCCCCGATTGATGTGCTGGCTGGTCGAGAACTGAGCGTCTCCGCTGGATAGTAGTGTATGTGCTAGCCCAGCTCACCCGTCGTTTCAGTCTTCGTCTCCGCACAGCGCAGTGTTTGTGTTGTTCTTCTAAATAAAAATGCAGGCAGCTGCTATTGGCTGGCCTTGAGACCCTCAGTGCTACCGTTCTGATAACTGCATTTGTTCTATGATAACGTAACAATTTTGATAATAAAACTGTACTCATTTTAAAGCACTTGTGTTTGTATTACATACCTTCTGAAATTAGACACTGGCATGCACTCGTGCTTTTTGATAGGACAAAAATGCTGAATGGCGCTTTCAAGGCATAAACAGGCCACTGTGTCGGATGCAATGAGGGAGGGAAGATGGATGACGGGATTTCAGCGTATTTCCTCAGTTCAGGAGATTGACCAGCTCGCGAAGCTTTGGGATAAGCTGCGTTCCATGCAGTTCACCGCAGAAGCAGACTCTATCAGATGGAAAATGGCGCCGAATGGTGCCTACTCGGCCGGTTCTGCATACACGGCTCAATTTATCCAAGTAATCCCGCAGCCTCTCTTCTCCACAAGGTCTGGACCATTAAGGTTGATGGTAAAATTCAGTTCTTCTCGTGGCTCTTGTTGCAAAATCGACTATGGACGGCGGACAGATTAGCGGCCCGGGGATGGCCACACAACGCTGTTTGTAGTCTATGCGATCAATCCCCGGAAAGCGCGGCACATCTCATGCTTGGATGCTCATTCACAAAGGAAATTTGGCACTTGCTTTTTTCGCAATGGCCTAAGATGGCTCGAGCTGCTGGTGAGAGCTCCTCGCTGAGGTCATGGTGGAGAAAGGTGACCTCAGGGCTTCGTAGTGTGACAAAATCTAAAGAGATGGCCTTGGCAGCATATGTTGTTCGGCATATTTGGAATGAAAGAAATCTGAGAGTTTTCCAGCAAAAGGAAAGGACAGCTGTGGCACTTTGTAGCTTCATCCGTGATAGTTTTAGCCTCCTTTTGGAGGCAAAGGAGCTGTAACTTTGTCCTTCTTGTACAGCCGAGCTGTTTTATCAGTCTTGGATCCGTTTCTACCTTTGGTGTTTTTAGCTTGTACTAGGTTTCATTCTTGCTCTTCTAATTGAAATGGCAGTTGCACAGGTTCGTCAAAAAAAAAATGCTGAATGGCTCTATTTTTTCAGGTAATATTATAAACTTCAACATTGGTTCACTAATTGATCTAGACATTCTGCAAAGCTTTTGGAGTCGTGCTTCAGGGAAGTATGGAAACATGTTCTACTGGAAAGGTAAAATTCTGTTCTTTGATGTAAGAGATTTTTTTTGGCAGGGATCTTTGATGTAAGAGTTGACATGACATTATACACAGTTTTATTTTTGCAATGACTAAAAAATGCAGTTAACGTGACATTGCCATCATAACAGTCGTGTTTGTTTTTTTCATGCATGATTGGAATCTGCATGTAGTTTTTTTTTACAAAATTGTGCTGCAAGCCCCTGAAATATTCTATCTTGTCTATTAAATTGCTCTAAATCAACAAAAGAATGGTACAAGTTCTTGATTGGAATCTGCACTTAGTGTTATATAGCCTCTTTTGACCATGGCTTTTTCTTGGAACATGGAACAGGGAGAGGATGCATCAACGTGCTGTGATGGCAATCTCCCGCTGTCTCAGAGAGACCACGGGGGCAAATAACTGTTCCGAGGTACTATTCCAGAGGATGAAAGTTCATCACGCTAGGTCAAAACATGACACACTGTTATATGTGTTTCATCGAAAGAAAAAAGGATAAATCCAGCAGCAGATGCTATGTACAGGATCGAAATATCTCAGTTTACAGAGCAACTCTTTGTACTTAGAATTTTTCATCCGGTCTTTGTACGGTAGATCACCTGTACCGTTGGATTCGTGCATTTCTTAGTAGCATTAACACCAGTTACCGACGAAGGAGGAGCTGCCGTGGCCTGTGCATATGCGTTCACTCATCAATCTCTCTCAGTCCTTCCACTTCCCATGCAAACCCGAGCCCTGTGCACAATTGATATAAAGTTAACATAAAATAATAGGGAGTGCCTAGACATCGCGATTGAGAAAAATTATTTCGCAGTCGGTCTTATTTGTGCAAAAACAATGTTTCTTTTGTTACTTGTGTCAAATATTTAAGCTGTGCTATGAGCCGAATTGGATCTTGTTTTTCTGATTTTGTTTGTGTCAAATGTTTTTGGGAGTTTGAGATTACAACAAGAAACATTCGTTCTTGTAGTAACATAAATCTAGTCCCCACTTATAAAAAAAGCAAAAAAATAAAACGGTCAGGACGAGAATCGAACCAGCGACCCCTGCAATAGACCTAACAGCTGGTTTGGTTGGTTCATTCCTGCATTTATCTAAATCTATTTCCGCCGTCGACTGAGAAAACATGTTTGTCAGGCGACCATTCCTAGCAAATCCGAAAATAATACGGGCAAACAAGCACAAATCCATATAAAGTTAACTCACCCTAAAGCCAAGGCGTGTGACGGGAAGGGCGCCGGACTGAGTCGGGGACAAGGAGCCCTGCTGCATGAGACAAAACATGGCACACACATGAATTAGCACACACATGGCGTAATTAGCACAAGGGATCGAAATACACTCGTACGACTCTAGCATATGGCCCTTTGATCTAATTGCTGCATGAATCCCAGACGCACGCACAGTCTAGCATCGATCGGACTCAAAATCGGATACGCACAGCACAGCGCTTTGGAAGGTGAATGAGGTTTGGGGTGATCTGATGCTTACAGGGATTTGGGCAGGAGAGGCCACCACGAGCGGCTGGTCGATGGCGCGGGTGCTGGGGACGGGATTGGGCTCCCGAGGAGGCGAGTCCGCACCGCCCTGCTGCTGTTCGGCTGGAGCGGACGTGGCGAGGAGGACGAAGGGGCTGTCGGCGGCGTGGTGGAGGAAGGGGCCGCCATCTTCGGCGGTGAGGAGGTAGCGTGTACCGGCCGAGGAGGTCGATGCAGACGCGGAAACGTAGTAGGGCGCGGTGGATGATGCCAACGAGGAGGCCGAAACGAGAGGAACGGCGTAGCCGTCGATGATGAGAATCCCGTCGCCGATCTCTGTCCGGCCGCTCAGATTGTCGTCGGAATCGGCGTCGTCGCCGTGGAGCTGCTGCACGGCGTCGCCGGGGAGCGGCTCCTCGTAGTTGGCGTCGTCCTGCGCGGCGGGATGATCGTCGGCGGCGCCGTGCTCCTCCGCGGCTGCCCCGCCGCCGTGCTGATCATCCGCGGCTGCCGGCCCGCCGCCAATGTTGTACAGCCATGCGCCCGGCGGCGGTGCGGTTCGTCTGGCGGGGTGAGAGCCGGGAGGGAAGATGTAGTCTGCTTTTTCCGAGCCTCAGGCGCCCTTGAGTTTCATAGGCCGGTGCGCCATTGGCCTCTGTTTGAAAATTTGAACCCAAAATTCGGCGGCGAGTTTCCATATATAACAACCGGGCCCGGTGCCTGCCGGCGTCAAATCGCCCGTCCACGGTTGCTTTGAGAATGATGTTTTTTCTGGTATATTCTTCTTTCTCCGCGCGTATGTATATCCCAATCCCTCTTTACACGCGAATACACGATACGACTCATATACACCGATGCCAGCTCTCTCCTCATCGCCTCTCTCTCTTTCTCGCTGCTGCCCTTGCTTGCAGTCGTCGCCGCCGCCTCCGCTGCTCGCCCCCTCTTGTCCCCTCTCGCCGCGCAGATCGAGCCGCCACCGCCGCCTATTCCCTCTCGCCACCCCCATCTGCCCCGTTCCCGTCGCAGCTGCAAATCCACCGCCGCTGGTCCTCCCTGCAGATCCGTCGACGGTGCTCCTCCCTGGCAGGGCCTCCCTAACCACCTCCCTTGCGAGATGCGCGGGCCCTGGCCCTGTCCCCCTCCCCCTGCCACCTCGCATAGATCCGCCGCCATACTCCTCCTTCCTCTTGCCATGCTCTCTTCCTCTTTCGTCATTCCTCAATTTTGCAAGAACCCTAGATTTTCCTCTGTGTATTTTGCCAAAAAAATCATGACGAATCTGCGGTTGTCATGCTCTCTTCCTCTTTCATCCCGCCTCTTTAAGTTTTGCAAGAACCCTAGATTTCCTCTGTGTATTTTGCCAAAAAAATCATGACGAATCTGCGACATGTGCTCTGTTGTTGCCACCTGTTGTTGTGCTGCACTGTTGCTGCAATGCGACAATTCTAGGATTTTTTTTCATTACTTTCTATTGTTTGTAGATATACTCGATTTGCTGCACTTGTAATCATCGAAATACATACAAGTGTCGTGTATGTTTTATTTTGAAGTTACTTAATGCTTCAAGTACACATTCTATATGCTAGATGTTACTCCCTCCGGTCCTAAATTCTTGTTGTGGTTTTATTTCAAATTTGAGCTAAAACCACGACAAGAATTTAGGATCGGAAGGAGTACCTAATATCAAGTTTGTTGTTGTAACCCGAGAAGAAAAAGGTTGCTTAATGCTTGAAAGAAGCATGACTGTTGAGTTTATCATAGTTCTATAGAAAAGTATTGACACAAGGCAAACAGCTGACCTAGGATGTTGCTATTGCTTGCAAAGGATCCAGTTGTACTCCCTTTTCAACATATAAAGGACCATAAAATGCAAAAAATTAACTTGCAGACGCTTCTGAGACCGAGGAAATTGATGTGGAAGGTCTGCTGGAATCATTGGAACAGAAAGTTGATTCGAGTTCTAGCATGCCAAAATGCATTGTTTCGAAGGTATGCTGTCTTTTCGTGGGTGGTGTTTCCTCTGGAGTCTCGACCCTGTTGTCTGTAAATAAATTATCATAATATCATGGAACTAGGTTTACAGTTACAGGATGGGAGCTGTTGTGCATAACTCTAAAAACCAGGAACTATGTAAAGTGAATGTGAAGTTCTTTGGCCTGAGATAAGTAATAAATTAGTGCCTTGCAAAGACTTGACAATCAAGAGCAGTCGGCATCTTTATGTTTGTTTTTAGTTATGTAGATAGGTAGTATGTAGCCTGAAATATGTGGATAAAGGCATGGTTTTCAAAGCGTCGCCTAGGCGTCAGAGCGCCCGTCGACCTCAAGGCGTTGTCGTCGCCTTAGAGTTCTGTCTAAGGTGTCCACCTTGGCCATTTGAGGCGTCCAGGGCGTCTCCTAGGCGGAGAAGGCGGCGCTTTGGTCGATTCTGGACGCCCCTGGCAGATCGAGCGGGAAATTGAGGGGCGGGGCAGGAAACTGAAATTGGCGGGGATGGAAGAGAAATTGGGGGCCAGAGAGAGGATAAACAGAAGGGGGGGAGAGAGGGGAACATGCCTGTGGATTCAATCGAGGGGACAAGAGGGAGTGAGAGAGGAGCACTCTCCTCTCATGGCAGCAGGAGCTTGCCGCCAGAAGGCAGATCCGCCCCTCCTCCGCCGGCATCCTCCTCTCCGGCCAAGCTCCTCCTCTGCCGGCCTTCCCCCTCTCCGGCCAAGCTTCTCCTCTGCTCTCCTCACCTGCTCTCTGCCCTCTGCTCTCTGCCCTCTGCCCTCTCTTTTCCCCTCACCTGCTCAACAACCAGGAAATTCAAGGTACGAATCAGGTTTTCTGTCTACTAATGTCTGCCATATTAGTTCCCCTAGCGCTTTGCAAAAACTGACTAAGGCGTCGCCTCGCTTCGCGCTTTGAGCGCCTAGGCGTTGAGGCGCCCCACCAACGCCTTAGAACGCCTGGACGCTTTGTAAACCATGGATAAAGGGGATGGTAGAGTGGAACCTAAACTATCAAAATAGATTATGCTAGACGTTTGTTGCTTTATGGTCTAGCCTACTTTCTATGTAAAATTTCCTAGTAGTATCGGGTGGGGGGTTGTTGTACTCTTTAAATTTGAGAAGGTGTACATATCCAGTTTTGGCTCATTGGATGCTTATCGGATGTTACAGAACATTTGAGATGATCCCTCTATCAGGTCTTCTTTGCACTGAATTTGAAACGAATATGATGGAAGTAAAAATGAGAAACAAAATCCAAATATGTATCAGTTTTTCAGTGTTTTTTTTTTTGCGAATAACAATAATATAACTATTGGTATTTAGGTATAGTACTCCAAAGATATGACCGCACAAAAAGATTTGTTAGTTATAATTGACCCCATAAGCAAACTTCCTGGCTTTACCATGATCTTTTCCGTTTGTAGTTGTCGTGGTCTGTTTGCTATCTGCTTGAATCAGTGACTTGGACACTCCCAGCTAATTATATCAATTGCTTCTTTCAGAAATCCTACCTACTATGTTTGATCTCACCCTTTATATTTTCCATTTGACGTGTTTTCTAATTGCCTATTTCTGTTGTTGTTTAGTTAATTTTGAGAATAAGTGCAGACGCGTGTAGGCTCAATTAGTGGGAGGTTAAATTTATGTAAGCTGAGTTTATACCCAGCTGATAGATACAACAGGTGCTGAGGATGCATTCATTGGAGTTGGTTTATATGTTAACTTCCCGTTTGGGTGCAGATTATGTATGGAAGTTTCATTGAGACACTAATGTTATTTTGATCGGTAACCATTGAAATTCTATTGAAATATTTGATTGAGACACTAATGTTTTCATTTTTGAATATATATGAAAGTTTCATTGAGACTAATGTTTCGACCGGCAACCATCAAATTTATTTTAGTTTGTAAAGGGCTGGATCACCACTTGGGCTGTAGTCTCACACTGCGACCAGACTGTGCTTCAGATGTCAAATCCTCTTCGCTGTTCTATTGTATTAAAATATAAGGTGCCCAAAGTGCTTAACAGGTAGAGAACATAGAAATGCTATTGGTCGGATTTGCTTTGCTTTTTCTTCTGAGACTCATTCTGAGGCTCGCTGATACGAAGTTTTCATAGTAAAGTGGAGGTAGTCATTTACATGTAATGGTGGCTATGGTTCCTTGGAAGCCCGGTGCGAAACAAAAAAACTGTATGTCGTATGTTATATGTGTTCTGAAGCTAGTTCTTTCCGAAACTAAAAATTGTCGCTTGTGGATGTTACACACAGAGACAATATTTTGTTAGGAAGCCAATTTTGATTGCCTCCAAACTCTAACAGCGTTGGATTGTTTCCTCCTGACCGTGCCCAAAGACAACATTTTTTTTCCTTTGGTTGTGCAGAGATTTGGATCTTGGGCTACAGGCTTGCGCTGAAAGAATATCTGACGGCAAGAGGCATTAATTCTGAATTGGCAAGCTCGCTCTTCCAAGCAGGAGCGCGTCCAGTACGTGAGGTGGCTCAGAGCATTAGAAGCGATGTTCATCAAACACCGTTGAGTTTGATTTTTGGTTGGTGTGGCTTGTGGCCACATGGATGTTGGTACTTCATTGATATTACACCACTTTCATTGGACTAATGTTTTCATTCACCAATACATATGATTAGAATAATGTATGAAAGTTCCATTGCGACAATGATGTTATTTCAATTAGCAACTATCGAACTACTATTGAAATATTTGTTTCATTGATCAATATATATACTCCCTTCGTTCCACAAAAGATGTCTCAAGTTTGTCAAAATTTGGATGTATCTAGCCACGACTTATGCATAAATGCATTCAAATATAGTTAAAGTTGAGACATCTTTTATTGGACGGAGGGAGTATATGAAAGTTCCATTGAAGCACTAATGTTTCAATCGGCAATCACTGAAACGCTAATGGTTCAATCAGCAACCATTGAATTTTTTTCTATATGATTAAAATTATATATAAAAGTTTGATTGAGACACCAATCCACAACCATCGAATTATTCATATATCATTACAGTTATATTAGAAATGTTACGATTGTCAATAATGTTTTATTGAGAAACTAAATTATTTCAAGAGCAACCATTGAACTATTATTGATGCACAAGTTTCATTGAGACACTAATGTTTTCATTGTCCATATATATGAAAGTTTCTTTGAAACACTAATGCTCCAATTCAGAACCACTAAATTTTTTCCTACATGATTGAAACTTTATATGAAAGTTCCATTGAGACACGAAAGTTTCAATCAGTGGTTTGATCGATGTTTCACTAAAGTCTGAAACTTTATTGATATATCATCAAAATTTCACTTATGTTTCAGTGAAACCCCATTTACGTTTTCATTGACCATATATATTAAAGTTCCTTTGAAACACTAATGTTTCAATCCACACCCATTGAATTTATTGCTATATGATTGAAACTTTATATGAAAGTTCAATTGAGACAGTAAAGTTTCAATCGGTGATTTGATCGATGTTTTGTTGAAGTCTGAAACTTCATTGATATATCATTGAAATTTCATTGATGTTTCAATGAAACTCCATTTATGAAAGTTTCTTTGAAACACCATAATCTTTGAAACTTCATACATTTATGAAAGTTTCTTTGAAAACACCATAATTTTTGAAACACTAATGTTTCAATCTACAATCATTGAATTTATTCCTATATGATTGAAACATTATACGAAAGTTCCATTTGAGACTCTAAAGTTTCAATCGGTGGTTTGATCGATGTTTTTGTTGAAGGCTGAAACTTCATTGATGCATCATTGTAATATGAAATTTCATTGATGTTTCAGTGAAACTCCATTTATGCTTTCATTGACCATATATATGAAAGTTTCTTTGAAACACCAATGTTTCAATGCATTACCATTGAATTTATTCCCATATGATTGAAACTTTATGTGAAAGTTCCATCGAGACACTAAAGTTTCAATTGGTGGTTTGATCGATGTTTCGTTGAAGTCTAAAACTTCATTGGTATATTATCGAAATTTCGCTGATGTTTTCATTGACAATATATATGAAAGTTTCTTTGAAACACTAACGTTTCAATGAAAACAGAAATAGGCCAGGAGTAAATACTGAAGACATGCTGCTATTAATGACATTATAAGAGTCTTTGAGCTGATTGAGATTCCTATAAAGGGTATGACTTATACTTGGAGTAATATGCAAGACTCTCCTTTGCTGGAACAATTAGATGGGTTTTCACTTCTTCTCATTGGACTCATAATTTTCCTAACACCTCGGTGAAAGTTTTAGCACGTCCTGTGTCTTCTGATGACAGTTGAGACTAGCATTCCTAGAACAAAGCTTTTTAGGTTTGAAAACTTTTGGATCCATCATGCTGGATTTAAAGATACTGTGGCTTCAGCCTGGCAAATCCCTGTTTATGCTAAATCGTCAGATGCTTGTCTTATGGGAAAACTGAAAAATGTCAGAAGAACTCTTAAACATTGGAGTAGAGCTTTATCCAAATTATCTCTGTTAATTGGTAATTGCAATAAGGTACTTGCCCACTTGGATAGTATTGAGGAGATCAGAGTTTTGTCAACTCCTGAAAGGAACTTTAGAAAAATTCTGAAAAAACACATTATTAAACTTCATTCCTATCAAAATGAATACTAGAAAAAGCGCTGCACAATTAGATGGACACAATTTGGAGATGAAAATATGGCTACTGAGAGACATAGAAGAAATGCAATTGCTTCATTACAACTTCCTGATGGGCAGGTGGTAGAGCTGCATGAGGAAAAAGCTGAAGTTTTATTCCAGTCTTATAAACAGAGACTTGGAGAATCTGATGATCACTCAATGCTTTTTGATCTAGATGAGCTGATTAAGAGAGTGGATGGGCTTGAAGTTCTTTCAACTCCTTTCTCCAAGGAGGAAATTGATAATGCTCTCAAGAAAATTCCTATTGATAAAGCTCCCGGCCTAGATGGCTTTCTCAAAACTTGCTGGGATATTATAGCTAAGGATATTTATAAGGTTATCAAAGACTTTTAGGAAGGAAAGATTAACTTAGTAAGTCTAAATAACTCCCTCATTACATTAATCCCAAAGGAGCTTAACCCTATGGGTCCGAATGATTATCGACCAATTTCTCTTTTAAATTGTTGTCTCAAACCGTTGACAAAAATCATTGCACACATATTGCAAAAGAAGATTCTAGATATTGTTCATACAAACCAATATGGCTTTATTAAGGGAAGATCTATACAAGATTGTCTTGCTTGGGCCTTTGAGTACTTGCATCAATGTCAATCTCCAGGCAGAGAAGTGGTGATGCTTAAGCTAGATTTTGCAAAAGCTTTTGACATGATTGAGCATGATGTTATTCTGGAAATGCTAGAACATATGGGCTTTGATGAAACTTGGATAAACTGGATCAGGATTATTCTGTCCTCGGACAATCATCTGTTCTCCTCAATGGGGTTCCTGGGAAAAGTTTTAAATGCTTAAGGGGTGTTAGGCAAGGAGACCCTCTTTCTCCTTTGTTATTTGTTCTTGCTGCTGATCTGTTATAGGCTATCATCAATAAAGAACATCAACTTGGAAATTTAAATCTCCCTTTCCAAGAGAGGGACCTTTTCCAATCATTCAGTATGCAGATGATACTATCCTTGTATTGCCTGCAGAGGAGGATCAGCTTAGACATCTTAAAGAGATTCTGCAAAAATATGCTTCATCTAGTAGGCTCAAAATTAATTTTCACAAGTCCAATTTAATTCCTATCAATCTTCATGCAGATACAGCAACTGAGCTTGCTGACATATTTGGATGTACTGTGGCAGCCATGCCTTTTACCTATCTTGGATTACCTTTAGGGATAGCCTAAAAAAAAATTACCTTTAGGGACTACATAGTCAAATGTGACTGATTTTCTCCCTTTAGTTGACATAATTGAGAGAAGGATGTCAACTACAACAACTTTATTGTCTTATGGAGGAAAACTGACCATTATCAATTCTGTTTTATCCTCTTTGGCAACATACACAATGTGCTCACTACAACTGCCTGTCAGAATTGTGGATCATATAGATAAGATCAGAAGGAGGTGTCTGTGGAGTAAGAAAACAACCAATGGAGATTCTAATAATGCTTTAGTTGCATGGGACAAGGTGTGTAGACCCAAAAAAACAAGGAGGACTTGGAGTGATAAACCTGAGGATAAAGAATCAAGGATTACTTCTGAAACATCTTTTCAAATTCTTTAATAAAGAAGATATCTCCTGGGTAAATCTTTTGTGGGAAATTTATTATTAGCAGGGGTGCCACACGCAATGAATCCCGTTGGCTCTTTTTGGTGGAAAACAATTTTAAAGTTAATACCTTTGTTTAGAGGAATCTCTAATTGCAAACCAGGAATGGGAGACTCAATCTTATTGTGAAAAGATACTTGGTCTGATAATGTTCCTATTGATACAAAGTTTGCTTGCCTTTACTCATATGTCAAAGATGAGGACATATCCATTGAAAATGTTTGCAACCTTGGATCTATTTCTACTGGGTTCTACACTCCTATTTCTCCAGAAGCTTTGAATGAAATGCATGAATTGGATGAGCTTATTATTGCAGCTGATGTTTCTTTGTTCAGAAAAGATGAATGGAGTCCTACTTGGGGTTATCCCTTTTCTGCTAGAAAATTTATTACTTTTGCTTAAGAAGAATTAACCCTCCTTCACCGTTCAAGTGGATTTGGAAATCAAAGGTTACTCTCAAGGTGAAGGTGTTTACCTGGCTTTTGCGTAGTGACAGACTGAATACCAGAAATATGCTTTCCAGAAGAAATTATGTTATTGACTCAAGCCTGGTTTGTGTGCTATGCCATGATGGATGTGAAGAAACTTTAAATCATCTGTTTTTAGAATGCACTTTCAGTAAAAGATGTTGGCAGCATCTTGGCATAGCTTGGCCTGTTGGTTCCTCCTGTGTTGAAGCCCTCCCTTAAGCCAAAGTTCAATTCAATAATCCTCTCTTCTTTGAAGTATTTTCTATTGCTGCTTGGAATATATGGAAGATAAGGAACAAACTAATTTTTGAGAGGGATCGTGCTAGTTTTCGAGGCTAGCTCCACAAATTTAAAGCTGATCTTACTCTTCTTGGCTTTAGGGTGCCTCGGTCCCTTTCATCTTCGTTTTCTGTTTTGATAGACAGACTTTAAAATAACAGGGGCATGTCCCTGGATGTATATTTGTACTTTGTAAACATCTGATAATTAATATACCACAGTAGGAGCCTCTCCTACTGTTTTCAGTCAAAAAAAACACTAATGTTTCAATCAACATCCATTGAATCTATTCCTATCTGATAGAAACTTTATACGAAAGTTCCATTGAGACACTAAAGTTTCAATCGGTGGTTTGATCGATGTTTTGTTGAAGTCTGAAACTTCATGATATATATCACTGAAATTTCATTAATGTTTCAATGACACTCCATTTATGTTTTACTGATAGATCATTGAAAATTTTGACATGTTAGGGTGTGTTTGAGACAGCTTCAGCTTTACGGAGTTGGTGGAGCAGGTCATTGTTAGCTTCATTTTTTTGTGAAGCTGGGGTTATGATAAATTCAAAAATGAAATAAGATTTTTTTAGGGACAAAAATGAAATAAGATAAAACTACAAAACATTTTCCAAGTACTTACAACTCCAGCTCCACGAAAAGTGGAACTATGAATGTCCAGCTCCACCAAATATGTGGAGCTGAAATTGTTCCAAACACACGCTTAGTAGTCCAATGAAATTCCCATGCGTTAATGATAATCAAAGACACCAACGAAAAATCAACAAACTTTCTAATTTCAGTGATACGTCAATGAAACTTAAATGGAATGTAAATGAAACTCATTAATATAAATCTGCAGTGGATGTCATTAAATATTGTCCTTCTGCTGAGATGGCTGAGAGTATCGCTTGCCTGCAGGGTATCAAAATCGCTAGGCAGCATTCCTTATCGCCCATGGTTGTGGAAAGCGACTGTAGCTTCTTGATCCAGGCCCTCAACTCCTCGCTGCCGAATTGTTCGGCTACCTGTTATGTGGTGGGAGACATTCTTCATGCTACTACTTTTGATCCGGGTATCTGTTTTCAGTTTACGAAACGTGAGAACAATGTGGTAGCTCATGAGTTGGCTAGTTTTTGTAGTAAGAGTTGTGTTGGGGGTGTGTTAAGTAATGATGTGCCTTCCAGCGTGTTGAGCCACGTCACGAATGATTGTATGCAACTCGTTTCTTAATTAATACACACCCTTTTCTAAAAAAAAAGGCATCCTTACTTACCACCACTTTGTCATTTTCTTTATTCAAAATGATGTTTCAGACAATTCCTCCAATTCTGACTTGGCCAACTTATCCTTCTGCATTTCCATAGCCCATAGGTGACACATAGTCAGGCCGCAATAGAAGAGAATCCGTATTAGCAATCACATATCACACCTCTTACAAAATTATACATTGTAAATTCCAGAGAGAATTATTGAAGACCAATCAAGTCATGGATTTTGAAACAGAAAGCATTGTGTTGGATCTTTAATTTTTTAGATTGTATTAAAGGCATACTTTTGTTTTTTCTTAATTATCACTGCTGTGTTTGTTAAGATACGATGCCCTTATTTTCTGAAACCACGAGCACATGAAGCAGAGTTGGGTTTTGTGAACGATAAGAAAGTTTCAAGGGTGTCACTGCCTGCTTCCCTTACAAACTGCAAGTCGGTGCACTAAAACCTTTGTGTGCCTTATACTATGAGTATTAAGAGGGATAAATATACACATTACATCAAGAGAACACAACACAGTTACAAAGAAGATTTAACTGTACAAGAAAGTTCGGTACTGTTAAGAAACCTTGCGCGTCGAGCTCAATCGACGCACTATGCTGCAGTCTATTTAGGATTCAACGAATGAGGTCATCTGGACAATTGGATCGGTTCGTATCAACTGAATAACAACAGGAGTTTGATATTTATAGATCGCATTTGCATGGAAACCTGTAAACGACAATAATGATACTATAAATATGCTCATAAGATACTATTTCATAAAATCCACTGTTTGCCTTCCATGCAAGTACCGAGATGGCATTGAAGGATGACATAGTAAGGAAATAAGAATGTGAAATAGTGTGGTCATCATATAACTATATAAGTTGCGGTGAATTAGGTTGTAGTTTGTAAACATATTAATTGACATCTTTTTTGACAAAGGTTGTTGATATCGACTATAACGAGCATGCATGAATGGAACATCCATATTTCGTTGGAGAAGGAAATGATCATGGCTGTAAACAAGAGCTTATATTTGCTTTGTTTTCTCAAGTTCATTGGATAATTTTTTGTGTCCAAGGGCTTGCCCTCTAGAGATGAGTTTTTGCATTCATGTTCCAGGGCATAAGCATATATAATGTGCCAATGCATTAATGAAGTCAGTTGCTAATAAGCATGTTATATGTTTTCGGTTTTGCTAGCGCACGGGCGCCTGCTTTTTTGAAGAAAGCAGGCGATTTCTGGTCCGTTGGATCTTTCTTTACGATTCGTGTAAATTTTTGTTGGGCTTTTGTTTTCGGTTTCTTTTTTCTGCTCCATGCCGTCCTGTCTCCCTTTCTCCTGAAGTCGAGTCTCTTGAGGATAGGGCATGGAGGTGGGAGGGGAGAGAGACGAGAGGTCTCGTCTCGTCGCCGGCGGGAGTTTTGCTCGAGGGCAGCTATCCGGTACATGAGCTCCTCTTCCCTTTCCATATCTCTCTAATGGCTTGCTTTGATTTGTTCTGTTGGGGTCTGGCGCTCTGATTTCTCCCCTGCTCGTGCGAAGCAGAGGGGAGGTGAGGTGGGGTTTGGATTCATGCTCGCCGGCGGTGAGATCTGTGATTTTTTGAGCGGTGAGTTCTCCTGCCGAAATGGTTTGCGCTTAGTCGCTGTGCTGCTGCTGATTTTTGGTTGGTTTTTTTTCGGGCGAATGCGTCGAGTCGCAGGCAGTGCAGGGGCTGTGTTTCTACTCGTGGGCGCGATAGTTTTGCTCACCATTTCTGGTGAATCCTCCATCTCATATTCTAATTTGGTTTTGCCTTCTTATGGGTCGTTTTTGTTGCTCGAGATTTCCCCTTTTCTGCAGCTGATTTTTGCTGTTTCCGCCGGATGATGTGGTAGGCGAAGACAGGAACTCCATCCTCTATTCGTCGGCGTCGGTATCTCCTTTTGTTCTGTGAGTTGTTCTTCTCTACCATAGCGGGAATGGCGTTTTGGTTGCTCTAGTGCCGTGGATTGAACTCTGTACTAAAGTTATGTGTTTCAAATTGATTTAGAGGTGGTGAAAGCACTGGGTGTGTATATTATGTTTGGGTTGTGGGCTGTGTATGCAAATGAACAACCCAATGAACAGAGGTGCTGATTTCCCGATGCTCATGTGTTAGATGAGGTAGCCTTGTGCATGTTCATTTTTGTGTAGCTAACTGGGGAGCATGCATGTAGGTCCTGTGTGCTGCTCACTTTTGTGTATCTAATTGTGCATGCATGTATGTCAAACTTCTGTCAACTCGATCTAATTTTGTTCATGAGTAATTTCTCTGACGCTCTGACCCTTTCTCTGTTGTTTTAGCTAATTGAGCAAACCTGTAAATGCGAGGTGGTTTTGTAGTTACTGTAAACCCGTAATTGGGCTATGTGTTGTTTCATCTGTCTTATATCCGAGTTACATGTGCTAATATGGGCATCTAAGCTCTGCTTGTGTTTTCCACTGCAATTGCACTGCCATTTTACTTTATTTGCAGCACTCAAATATTTGCAATTCCCAGTGTTCCCGCTTGCAATTTTAGTTTTTTGACCATTCATTAATTATGTTAATTTGAATCTTTGACAAAAATAGAGCTGGCTATCTAAATTCAATTTTTGGGCACATTTTTCTTCTCCCTCCGTCCCCATAATAAGAGGCACATACGTAATCCTAGATTATCAATTTGACTAATTAAATATTGATTTTTCTTAACAAAAGTTACATCATTGAAAGAACTTTTTAATGATATAATTTTTTAACCATTTAATTTATATATTGTTAGTTAAATTGATGATCTAAGGATGCGTGCGTGCCTCTTATTATGGCACGGAGGGAGTAGAACGCTAGTAGGTGTTATGATGCCAGAGTTGTTCTAATCCAAAGTGAACGTTACAGATACTGTTAGGTGTTCTATGCAGATACTGAATTTTTATAATCAATACTGTGCAATTGTCCTTTGTTTTTGAACACAAATAGATACAATGAAGCTATGGGAGAGAGTCATTGAGCACCGCTTAAGACGTATGACAAGCGTGACCAAAAATCAGTTTGGTTTCATGCCTGGGAGGTCGACCATGGAAGCCATTTTCTTGGTACGACAACTTATAGAGAGATACAAGGAGCAAAAGAAGGACCTGCATATGGTGTTCATTGACTTGGAGAAGGCCTACGATAAGATACCGCGAAATGTCATGTGGTGGGCCTTAGAGAAACACAAAGTCCCAGCAAAGTACATTACCCTCATCAAGGACATGTACGATAATGTTGTGACAAGTGTTCGAACAAGTGATGGCGACACTGATGACTTCCCGATTAAAATAGGACTGCACTAGGGGTCAGCTTTGAGCCCTTATCTTTTTGATTTGGTGATGGATGAGGTCACAAGGGATATACAAGGAGATATCCCATGGTGTATGCTCTTTGCGGATGATGTGGTGCTAGTCGATGATAGTCGGACAGGGGTCAATAGGAAGTTAGAGCTTTGGAGACAAACCTTGGAATCCAAAGGGTTTAGACTTAGTAGAACTAAAACCGAGTACATGAAGTGCGGTTTCAGTACTACTACGCCCGAGGAGGAGGAGGAGGTTAGCCTTGATGGGCAGGTAGTGCCTCAGAAGGACACCTTTCGATATTTGGGGTCAATGCTGCAAAAGGATGGGGACATCGATGAAGATGTGAACCATCGAATCAAAGCCGGATGGATGGAGTGGCGCCAAGCTTCTGGCATTCTTTGTGACAAAAGAGTGCCACAAAAGCTAAAAGGCAAGTTTTATAGGACGGCGATTCGACCCGCAATATTGTATGGCGCTGAGTGTTGGCCGACTAAAAGGCGACATGTTCAACAGTTAGGTGTGGCGGAGATGCGCATGTTGAGGTGGATGTGTGGCCACTCAAGGAGGGACCGAGTCCGGAATGATGATATTCGAGACAGGGTTGGGGTAGCACCGATTGCAGAGAAGCTTGTCCAGCATCGTTTAAGATGGTTTGGGCATATCCAGCGCAGGCCTTTAGATGCTCCAGTGCATAGCGGACGGCTAAAGCGTGCGGAAAATGTCAAGAGAGGTCGGGGTAGACCAAACTTGACATGGGAGGAGTCCGTAAAGAGAGATCTGAAGGGCTGGAGTATCACCAAAGAACTAGCCATGGACAGGGCTGCGTGGAAGCTTGCTATCCATGTGCCAGAACCATGAGTTGGTTGCGAGATTTTATGGGTTTCACCTCTAGCCTACCCCAACTTGTTTGGGACTAAAGGCTTTGTTGTTGTTGTTGTTGTTGTTGTCTAAATTTTTCGGAAGTGAAACAAAGGACAAGAGATTGTTTTCAAAGGAGGATTGCAATCCCAGCTCTTCTTACAAATGCAATTGCAATGGATTTTTCTTTTAATTGCATCCGAGCTGCTATGTTTTTGCACATGTAGCAAAGTGGAATTGCAGTCTTTTTGCACCAGTAGTTAAGTTCAAATTGCAATGGATTTATTTTTGAATTGCATCCAAGTTGTTCTGTTCTTGCACCTGATTTTTTTTATATTTTTCTGTACCTTCCAAACCCTAGCTTTACCAAGATCCAACCAGTGAAATTTGCACGGAATGTATTTTAAGTTGCACTCCTTAATTCGAATTGCACATCTTCTCTTGTTTCAATGGCAGCTATTTCAAACCACAATTGCACATATTGCGTTTCTATCCATGTTCTCTTTGTTTTCTTAGTTATCGAATATATTCTATGATTTTCTAAATTAATTGCACTTCTTCTCAAAATTATTTGCACTGCTTCCTCTACTGCAATCCAAGCTTTATACATTTTAGCAATTTTGCAATCTAAGCGCTTTTGATATTCATTGTCAAATTGCAGTGCACTTTGAAGTTAATTGCACTAGTAAACTTTTGCAGTCTCAAGTGTTCCAACTTGCAATTGCCCTTGTAAGGTTTTGTGTTGTTTTGGGTTTATGTGCAGTAGTTATTTTATTCAAATTGCAGTACCTTTTAAATTACTACTATTGCAATTCCAAAGTTTTCAAAATGCAATCGCATTTTTAGGTTCTGCATATATTTTTTTCATGTTTTTCTAATATGGATTTCATTCAAATTGCATTGCATTTTTTTTTAAATGGAGTCGTACTGTTGCAACCTCAGATTTTGTCAAATCGCAAGTAAAAAAAATTGCACTGGCTTTTAAACTTAGTTACATTCCTTCGACTGTTTTGTCACTGTTTTTTTCATTGCGCTGAAATTTCTGCACTGAAGTACACTCATGATTTATTTGTTGAATGTTTTTTTAGATGCAGAAATAGTCACAAAAGGTGAATTTTTTGGTTTTTTTCATATGCCTCAAATTTCTGTGGAGGGTGGAGTGTGGCACAGGGAATCTAAGAGCTCACATCTGAATGATAGGTGTTTCCCATTGATTTTTATGCCAGCCTGCCTGCATGGTTTAAGTTAGCTAATTATCAGTTTTCTCAATCATCTAATTTTGTCACCTAACGTATATGAAAGGACATGTCATGGGCATATGTCCTTGACAATTGGAGAGCGAATTTTTATATGTTTGATGACTGAAAAAACAGATGATGTTGTTTGCTGAAAAGATAGGATGTATCTGGGGTAGCACGGCAAATTGTTGACACTTGATTTTCTAAATACAGATGTGAAGACATTTTTCTCTGAATTTCTGCTGCTTTGACACATGAAAATCCCCTTGGTGTTTGAGGTATGCATTTCTGAAGTCTATGTTTCCCTTTCATTTTAGGTCCTGCTGCTAGCTAGCTGCTCATTAATCTATCTCCACTGTATGTTTTACCTATGAATTGAAAGCCTAGCTTTGAGTTTTATTATCAGTTTGTTGAGTTGTACCCTTTTCTTGATCTATAAACTGAAGACTGATGATGATCTATAAACAAAACTGCAACGTTTTAACACAGGATAACATGCATGGCTTTGCATGATTTATATTTGGTGTGAATGTGGTCTTGTGTGAATTTTTTCAAAACCATATCACATATGAGTTCAAGAAGTTTTTCAAACCATTACATATTCATACTTGATGCCTGCTTTTGTGTAGTAGCTGGTAGTTGTCAGGGGAAAATAAAGGTTATTTGTACTATCTACATGCCTCGGCAGATTCTATTTGGGAATGCGTACATGGATAAGTGTTCAGCAAGCACCACTAGTATTCAGTATTTGTTTTTGGTAGTTACCTATGTTCCAGTGAGCTCTTGTGTGAAGTTGAAGGGAAATTTTGTGAGTTGTCTACATACAGGGGTACCTATGAATAGCATATGTTGTTTCACTTCATCAGTAAGATGATTTTGTTTGGATAAAGAAAACTATCTCTTTGTTGCGGAACATGTCCTGGTACTCGTGGATAGCTGGTTACTGGAGCAGGGAGAGCGGGGGGATATCTGGTTCTTGTTTTCTAATTTGTGTTGCTGTACCTGTCAGCGTCATACAAGATTGCATTTGTCGCTGATATGGTGCTTCTTGACTGTATAGGGATATAAACCCACAAAACTTGTTGGTCGACAAGGAGAAGCTGCTGAATATTGCAGATCTTGGGCTTAGTCGAGCTTTTATTATTCTGACGAGAAGTTACACTCATGAGGTGCTGCTTACTGATCCAGCCATTGTGAAAATTTAGGAAAGAGGGAATACAGTAGCAGCTAGCAAACTTAGTAAAAGCACTTGGTTAAGTTATGAGCATCTAAGCTCTGCTTCTGTTTTCCACTGTGTTGAATGGTTTGTTAGCTTTAATCTTCATTTTGTTTGTTCATCAGATTATGTTATCCTTTTGTGTATTTTTGCTTTTGAATCCAATATACAGAGCCAGTTCATGCAGTCATTTCCTTTTGGCGTGTTTGGGGTGTAAGGGCGCAGAAAATAGCCCAGTCAACAATTATTGGAGGGAAAACCATATGAAGATGCTATTTTGTTTTTGTCCACTAAACCTTAGATCAATGGCTTGTAAAAAAGTGTCTGGTTTTACAAAATAAACCAGGCGTCTGGTTTAAAGACACAAAACAGGCGCCTAGGGGATAGACAGACCCATATGTTTTTGTTGAACTTATTGCGACGCGCATTGCAAGATTACTAGGGAATACCATACATAAAGAGAGAGTCATCTCAAGATGAGTTGAACGAGAGGGTTGGGCCCAGAGTTGATCATTGTTTTCACCACCATTTCATCATCAACGCTCCACGGACATGCTTGCTGGCCGACCATCTCCCAGTCCCAGAGACCATTGTATCGGACATGACCATCCCTGCACAGAACAATGCGTCGCAAGAAGGTGCACACGCTCACGAGATACTTGAGAAACACTGCGTGGCGCTGCTGGAAGCCAAGCATGACCAACTCCTTGAGGTGATGGTGCCCAAGCTGAGGGCGTAATTTCCATACACGAATGAGCATGCTCCCGTAGCGGTATTCGGGCTCGGGCTCCTCCGAGTGAGGCACATGGATGTGCAGGACCTCGAGAGACGGAGCAGCCATGAGGAGGCCGCGTGGCCATGAGACGTCCCAATTCAAAGGCAGGTCAGCGACAAGGAGCCTTTTAAGGTGGAGCAATGGCTTGTCGGGAGGCTTGGGCACAACCCATCTTCTGAGCCCAGTGAAGCGGATGAGGAGGTTTGTCATGGCGGGGGACGTACTGAGGAACTGGTCCAACTTATCATTACCCTTGGTCTCAACTATGGAATAATCTTCTAGACAGAAGGTGAGGTTGGTGTGCATGAGGCTGGGGAGCGAGCCGAATTCGACCCTGACGGTGTCGGTTAGGCGGCACGCCAGGCGAGCAAGCATTGGGAGGTCTCGCAGGTCGATCACCAGGAAGGAGCACTCTTCCAGGACGAGCTCCCCCAGCTGTGAACACGGCGCGTCAAACACCACAATGCTGCAAATCTCCGCGCAGAGGCAGTATTTGAGGTGCAGGACCTGCAGCCATGGGCACTCGTTCAACAGCATCGGGTACGCTTCGTGGGGCGTCGAAGCGGGCATGTCTCGCAAGACGAGCGTGGTGAGCGCGCCGTAGCTGTGCAGGTCTGGCGGGAACGCAGAGTGCTTGCCCATGGTCAGGCTGCGGATGCGCGACTTGAGGTTGTCGTCGGGGACGATGAAGCTGTACACGGCCGGCGGCGTGGACCTGAGGACGACGACCTCGAGATCTGTCACTCCCCATGCGCCGACCGCGGCAGCGATCAGGCGGTTGACGCAGCCGCCGTCGGACGTCTGGAAGAACTCGAGACGCAGGGTCTTGGTGCGCCGGCGGCCGTGGTGTGGCAAGATAATTAAGTTGGTGACGCCGTGGATGAAGGCCGTCATGGCAAGGGACTCGCATCTGGACATGAGAGCGTCGAGCATGGTGGCCGTAGCCTCGTCGCGTGGCAGGTGGCGCTGGCGGAGGGCGACACTCCGGCTGTAGTGCGGCGGGAGTATGTCGCTGACCCTCAGGTCCAGCGCCGGCCGCTCGCGAGGGATGCGCGCCCATCGCCTGGCGAGGGCCGCCGTCGCCAGCGCCGTGCGGGTGTCCAGCTTGTTTGTTATGACGCGGATCAGATCGTCGGGGAGCGCGCTCAGGCGGTCCTCCGCAGTACTCTCGCTCTTGCGCCGCCGGACACGACGCAGCATCGCCATGGCCGCAGCCTCGATCGCGATCGGATCTGGTTTGTGGTCCGGCCGGTAAAGCGGGAGGTGTAATTTGTTCTAAATAGGCAGGCGGAGCTGTTCGTCTGGCACGCGAATTAGTTACTGGATCGGATTTGATGTGCGGTGGAACCGGAACGGACAGAATCTTCTATATTTAGGAAGGAGAACCCGCTACCTGATTTTATATGAACTTTCTTAAATTTATTATGACCACACAAATCATCCGTCTTCCCCTCTTCAATCCCATTTGCAACTGACGCGTTCCGAATGCCGGCCGTCGGCACCAAACACCCGATCTCCCTCCGCGACCTATAAAACACATTTCCGATCGCGTCATCTTGTGCCCCTTAATTGGTAGAAATACACAGCATAGATCGTGCAAATCAAGAAAGGAGAGTAGATTGGGAAATCATACGATCGAGGGCTCACTGAAAAACACTTGATGCGCTCGGACGCGTAAAGGAGGACGGAAGAGGGCCTCGACGAGGAGGCGCAGCAGCCGGCGGTGGGTGGACGGGTCCGGGAGCGAGATCGAGATCGAGAGGAGGTCTCATGTCCGCGCGTCGACCGCGTCCAGCGGCCTCTCCGGCCAGACGTGTTGCTACCCACGCTGACCCCATCGCCTCCAGCCAGACGTGTTGCCACCCGCACCGATGCCGGACAGGCCCTGGTGGTGGCTCAGGTGGATGAAGTTTGGTGGTGCTCGAAGCCGCAGCTATCGCTACTACCCCCGCGGTCACATTATGTGAGAACATGGCTGTCTAAAATCTTTAATTCTAAGTATGGGGCTGACTTTAATTTGCTTTACATTCAAACAATTTTATCATTAGATATGAGAGTCTTCTATGAAATCTAATTCTTCCTCTAAAATGGTAAAACTTCTCCCCTCTCGACGACCAGTTGGTTGTTTATGAGGCATAATTCACAGGAACTCATGGCACTTCATTTCCTGATTTCATTTTTTTCTCTTTGGTGCACACATATTTACAATAATTTAAAAAAAGCCCCGCAGAGACGCGCGGTGTATTATCTAGTTCCTGTAACACACGGCCCTCGTGCACGTCGAAGAGGGGTGGGGGGTGGAGGAAGGCGGGTTCCTTAGAGCATCTCCACTTGGCCCATCCATATGGCGTCCGGCGCGACCGGTTTTTAGGTTGTTGGTGGGGGCTTTTTGGGATCCATCGGCACCTAGCTGTGGTTTTCGCAACAACTATCACTAATTTGGTGGTTTGCGCAATTTACTCGTCCAAACGGCCCTAACAGACGGCACTAACGGCGGTTCGGGCTGGTCAACCCGATATGTGGGCCCGAGCTCTCAGAAATGATGTTATATGCCCCAAATAACAGAATCAGTGCTATGTGCAAAAACTTGCTCGGACCGCGTGTCGTTCTGCGCGTAAATTAGTGAAACCGATGGTTTTTGCAACAACTGTCTCAAATGTGTTGAATCTGCGCAAATTACTCTCCCGATCAGGATCGAGCTGACGAGTGTCTCTTTTACTTCCCCGCCGCAGTTGCATCGCTGCCAGCCGCTGGGGCAGAGCGCCGGCCCGAGACACCACAGTGGATATGCAGCCGACCTGCCTGCACCGTCTGCTGGCGTTGGTCGTGCGTTCCTCCTCCTCAATGCCCCACGTCAGCAGCCCACCGCTAGGTATGTGCTGCGCCTTGGCCTTCTACGATATGGGGTTCGAGTTCTCAAATATGTTCTTTTAAATGTTTAGTGCAACTGTGAAGTGATTGAATGTACAACTTTATCAGCTTTGTGCTTTGTGTTAGTATTTTACTCCTCTTCTTGTTTCACCTTAGTTCAGTGCAAAAGAACCAGAGGTCATTGTTTCCATGTTAGTTTTGCACTGCCGGGCTTTTGTACTACAAAACTGATTAATATTGTATCTTCTCATTTAGTTTTTTCTCTGGTTGTAGGTTCTGATACCAACATGCTTCTCAAAGAAGCAAGGAGCAGGTGGTTAAAGCCTTCGGAAGTCTACTCTATCTTGCTGAATCATGAGTGCCTCCTGAGTCACCCATGAGCCACCGAATATTGAGAAAGTTGGCTGTTTTCGACTCGGCATTTCACATTATTGAGTTCATCCAGTTGAGCAGAATGAAGATTGACAAACTGAAGCAGGCTTTTGGAATTAAGGATCCCCAAGGATCCTCTTTGGCTTGCAGTTTGTATGTAAGATCTACTCCCAAGTTTATTACTAAATGTTAACTGTATATAATTAGCTACAGTTTTGGGCATGCATTCCAGTCTAATGAGAGCATTTTTAATATGCCCTTTTCGAGATTACACCTGTTCATCTTTTGGCTAGCATAGATGGTCCAGGCTCCAGAGTAGGATATTATGGATTGGTCGAGGTGTTCTGTTGCTACAATTGTGATGTTACAGATTATGGTGATGGTAGTAGTAGTTAATGTTGAAGATTTTGCCCTCAGATTGTGAGCTCACTAGAGGCTGGGGCGCGCGCCCTCCTGGGTTGTAGTTTTTTTTTTTTTGCCCCTTTGTTCTCATTGCGCATTGATTTATGGCCCCTTGATTTATTCACACATGGCCAAATTTTCCAACAAACATCAAATACAACTACGGAGATGAAATGTGACCCTGAAAATTCGGGAAAAAGAAAAGAAAAGGACTACTGATATGCCTCCGTCCCTGTTGTCAGCGAAGCAGCAGAGCGGCAAGCCGAACTACTCTGAAATCTCTACCCAGGGCTCCAGCCTGCAGGGCATCTCCATTCCGGCCACTTTTATCGCCGCCTCCGCATATCCTCCTACACGAGTTGAAGAGGGTGTGGCCCGGAAGCACTACATCGGACATGGTGTAGGGATTAGAAAGGCAGGGCAGCGTAGAGTTCCTTGCATTTAAATGCAGATGTTTCATTGTAAACAAAGAAAATGAATAATTCAGAAATCTAGAGAGCTCAGAAAATATATTTTTTGCGATGCTCCTGTAAATTGTGATAATACAAAACTACTGGGGTGGTAGAGAAACAATACCATGTGATTCTCGCAAGGAAAAACCGTAGCGGGACACGTGGACATGACAAGCGAACACCTTTTCACTCGTGCTTATTGGTTTTAAATACAAATGTCACAAGTCCTTGGTCTATCTACTTGAAAATAGTTCAATTAAATAGGTGGGCTACTCATTCAGCTATAATACTTAAATTTCCTGTTATTACAAATTGGTTGGATATGCTTTTGGATAAATAACATATACTTTCATAACATTTCATCATATGACAGCCTGGCAGCTCAAATAGTGCAATGCACAGGAAATCACTGGCAGATTGGTTTACAGAACAAACAAGCAGGAAAAAAAGGCTTACCTCTGATCCAGACCCAATAATTGTTTTTCTATAGCATCACTTGCAAAGCGATATTGCCTCTTGAGTATGTCCCATTTGTATCTATCAAAAGATAGCTCTGCTTCGGTAAAAAAAAAAAGTTATGTCAGACTTCCAAAAACGACCAACCAAAAGAACAGCAGGTTAATGATTACAGAAATGCTAGTTTTAGAACTAAAATATCTGTAATGCTGCACTGGATCATTACAAAGAGTATGTTTTACCAATATCATCCCTCATCATCGCCGTTCCATTGACAATATGTCTGTTAATTTGCTTTTACCATTGTACAGTGCTTCTCTTTAATTCTTTTGTGCTTGCTAAAATTGTTGGAACTTTGATTAGTAAATTTCGCCCCAAATGATGCTCTGGACCTAAAGTGCTTGCTTTCTCCAAGTGCATTACAGTTTCAGCTCAAGCCCATCGATTATTTCGCTCACGTCAAGAATTCTGAAGCATCATTGAGTATATAGAAGCAGTAGGATTACCAGAAAAATATTTCAAACAATCTCAAATTTGAGGGCAGCAAACCACATGTTCATTCATTCATCAATCTGATATATACACACTGGTATTTTTACAATTTCACAATACACAAAGTCTACTGGTACAATGTTCTAATTTCTCAACACTAAGTGTAGTACCAAAATACTCCTGCTTCACCTCATATAGACCTGCAGTTCACAGAATAATTGTGACTCTGAGTCTACAGGCATAGCACTAGCACTCTAGCAGACGGTGTACAACCGAAGGAAACATCCTGGCAATTTAGCATTCTACATCCCCGCAATTTAGCATTCTAATGGAAACAAAGCTTTGTAGAGAACGAAGCTCTGCTAGCTGAATGTGAGGAATTTAGAAATGTCTAAACAAGATCGTGACTGCCTGCATAAGACAATAACATAGTTCAGTAAAAATATTATAGTACTCCGTAGAAAATACAAGAGGGAAAGAAAACTGTGGAATCGCATTGCTTGGAGCTTTGTTTCCACCGTCGGTTGAAGCGCCGGCGCGAGCGCATCCGCGACAAGCATCGGAGCCATGTGGAGGCGGATCACGAGCAAAAGGCGGCGGTGGGGAATCAGGGGCTCGCCGGCACCTACGTTTCCGCGAGATGCAGAAGCGCCGTGCTGGGGCTGACCGCAAGCAGGAACTGGCGGCTGGGGCTGACCGCGAGCAGGAATCGGCGGCGGCGAGTCGAACGCGTGCCGGCTCCAACGCTTCCGCGAGATGCAGCTGGATCTGGCCGATTGGGGTTGATGGGTTTTTCTTTCTGGTATTTGACCAATACGATACAGATACGTTTTGTGTATAAACAAGTAGGAAGTACGGAATAGTATTTGAGGATTCAGAGACGCGTTAAGATTGATGCCTTGAGCTGAGTTGTCAGCATCCTAGGAGGGGCCTCAGGGGAGAGGACGTGCGGCCTGTTCCCAGAGAATTTTCTGCCGAGAGCCATGGCATAGTCGGGCGAATCTTTACATGCAATGACCTCCGCGGACCAGTACGCAGCCGCTGTCGCCGTAGCGCCTACGTCCACTGGCGTGAAGATCCCGGACGCCCAGCACACAGCCAATGCCGACGGCAGCAACGTACTGCATACCGGTGATCAAATGATGGCGGTCACACAACTGGTTCCTTCTTTTTCACTCGACTCGTCCGGCGATCAAGTTGCCGCTAGCACTCTGCATGTGGCTGGTGACAAAACGATGCAAGCGTCAGCTGGCTCTACTTCCATGATGGGGAATTATGGATCGATCTTGATTGGTACCATGTTAACAGGTTCAGCTAGAACATCACCCCCCACTAAGGTACATATCCATGTGTTAGTTTGTGCAAACAAAATCATGGTTTGCTAGTATAATTCAGTTAATATATATTTGAAAGCAGGTGTATGATACCAACTGTGAATCATTAATTGTTCCTAAAGTTGGGATGGCATTCAAGTCAGAAGAGGAAGCATACGAGTTTTACAATAATTATGCCGGTAAGATTGGTTTTAGCATTAGAAAGAGCCACTCAAAGTTGAGACCAGATAAAACCGTATTTAAAGAAACATATAGTTTGTAGTAGTGAAGGGGAACGAGAGGCTCATTCAAAACATGAAACTGTGAAACAAAATGCTATAACAAGGTCCGGTTGTGATGCCCGTATTCAGTTTAGTATTGCTCGGGATGGCGTTTGGAGGGTGCAGAAGGTTGTATTGGAGCACAATCATTATCTCGCAAGTCCGGATAAAAGACACATGTTGCGGTCACAGCGCCGTTTGATAGAGTCAGATAAAGTTGTGATAGGTCATATGAGGGAAGCGGGATTAAAGCCCGCAGATGTATACAAATTTTTCAAGCAGTGGTATGGAGGACCTCAGCATGTATCTTTTCTGCGGGTGGATAGCAATAACCATATTGGCCGCGAGCGCAAAAAGTATTTGGAAGTCCATGACGCTCAAACATTGTTGGAGTTCATTAAAAACAAGCAATTAAAAGATCCTTTTTTTATGCCATACAATTAGATGAGAAGGATTGCCGGATAGCTAATTTGTTTTGGGCAGATGGTCAAACTATCATGGATTATGCTTGTTTTGGTGATGCTTTGTCATTTGACACCACTTTTCAGACAAACAAGTTTGAAATGACTTTTGCACCACTCCTTGGGACAAACCATCATAAGCAAACCATTCTTTTCGGAGTTGCACTATTATGTGATGAAACCACTGACTCGTTTATATGGCTCTTCAACACATTTTTAACAGCAATGTCTGGGAAACGACCTGTTACAATTTTCACAGATCAATGTGCAGCTATGGCCAAAGCAATTAGCATTGTTTTCCCAAGCACAAAACACTTCCTCTGCATTTGGCACATTTATCAAAATGCCGCTAAGCATCTTAGCCATGTAATTTCAAGCCATCCTCGGTTTCTTGCTGATTTTAAGAAAGTTGTATACCTAGAAAATTCAGTGCCATACTTTGAGCAGAAGTGGCAAGAGTTGTTGATTGAATATGACCTTGTGGAGAACTCATGGATACAGACGCTATTTGGTTTGCGTGAGAATTGGGCTGTTGTGTACCGCAATGATTCATTTCATGCCGACATGACCTCAACTCAAAGGAGTGAAGGTATGAACAATGTGTTCAAGGAACAATTTCGCAAGAAGCTCTGCCTTTCAGAGCTCTTAGTATAGTATGAGAAGTGTGCTACTAGTCTTCGTGAAAATGAACTAGATGCAGATTTTAAGTCACGAAAGACTAAACCTGTTACTTATATAAGGAATTTACCTATGTTGAAGACTGCAGCCGAGTCATATACAAGGAGGCTCTATTCTGATTTCGACGAGCAGTTCAAACATCAATTTTCAGTCACGTGCGAGATGATTTCCACGGTGGGAACTGTGAAAACTTATAAGGTGATGCCAGTGGCATTTGAGGATGAGGCACTAGTCATCTTTAATCATGAGAATCTGTTTGTATCATGTTTTTGTAGAAGATACGAATCCAAAGGTACGTAATCATCTTTTAACATTTGTTCGTTTATAAAATGTTGTCTTACTCCGTGTTTTATGATGTCATAGGTCTGTTGTGCAAACATGCTCTTCGAGTGTTCAATATCAACGAGGTTTTCACTTTACCATCGCAATATATACTGCACAGACGGACAAAGTATGCAAAAAGAGGATATTCTTTGAATAATCAAGAAACTACCAATGCAACCCCACTTGTTCTTATATTGGTCACTCTCAATTACATAGATAGTAGAGTTTGTCTTGTTTACATGGTTCATCAATAGTAGGTGCCGGGAACACAGTAAATGCAAATACTTTTGTCGGAGAAGGTCCTTAACAATTTGCCGTAAGACAGATTGCTCTACTTTCTTTAATATTTTCATGTAATACTGTACCACAAAAATTCTAAATGTTTCTATACCTATTATGACACAGGCATCTTTTGGGGCAAGCACAATAACTAATACTCCAATTCCACGGTTCACAAATTATATGTTTCATGGAGAAGGTCTTCAACAATTTTCTGTGGATAGATTACTCGGCCTTGTTTATTGACAAACAATTTCATGTAATTTAACTATCCCAAAAACAACCATAAATATTTTCAGAGTTATTATGACACAGGGTTCTTTGGAGGCAAGATCATGGACTAATACCGGAATGACACAGTTCGCAAATAATATGTTTCATCGAGAAGGTCCTCAACAATTTACCGTAAGACATGTCTCAAGCTATTTTATACTTCCCGTGTAATATAATTGTACCACATTAATTCTGAGCACCGCCTAACTTTTCATGACATAGGGTTTTTTTGAGGACAGCACAAGTTTTGGTACTACAACAATACCACACTTCACAAATAATACTTTTCATGGGGATTCTTCGACCATGTTTGGTCCATTCATCCAAGGAGGATTTACAGACCTTCTACTTCAAAATGATCAAGCTTCAGAGTTGCTGCATACTTCGAGAAGATTGGATTTTGATGTAAATCCTGGAGGATGGAAGGAGTAGGCATAGCAGTAATTTGTTTTCCTTCTTGTGGTCATAGACCGATATAGAAATGCTAGTTTTAGAACTAAAATATCTGTAATGCTGCACTGGATCATTACAAAGAGTATGTTTTACCAATATCGTCCCTCATCATCGCCGTTCCATTGACAATATGTCTGTTAATTTGCTTTTACCATTGTACAGTGCTTCTCTTTAATTCTTTTGTGCTTGCTAAAATTGTTGAAACTTTGATTAGTAAATTTCGCCCCAAATGATGCTCTGGACCTGAAGTGCTTGCTTTCTCCAAGTGCATTAAAGCTTCAGCTCAAGCCCATCGATTATTCAGCTCACGTCAAGAATTCTGAAGTATCATTGAGTATATAGAAGCAGTAGGATTACCAGAAAAATATTTCAAACAATCTCAAATTTGAGGGCAGCAAACCACATGTTCATTCATTCATCAATCTGATATATACACACTGGTATTTTTACAATTTCACAATACACAAAGTCTACTGGTACAATGTTCTAATTTCTCAACACTAAGTGTAGTACCAAAATACTCCTGCTTCACCTCATATAGACCTGCATTTCACAGAATAATTGTGACTCTGAGTCTACAGGCATAGCACTAGCACTCTAGCAGACGGTGTACAACCGAAGGAAACATCCTGGCAATTTAGCATTCTAATGGAAACAAAGCTTTGTAGAGAACGAAGCTCTGCTAGCTGAATGTGAGGAATTCAGAAATGTCTGAACAAGATCGTGACTGCCTGCATAAGACAATAACATAGTTCAGTAAAAATATTATAGTACTCCGTAGAAAATACAAGAGGGAAAGAAAACTGTGGAATCGCATTGCTTGGAGCTTTGTTTCCACCGTCAGTTGAAGCGCCGGCGCGAGCGCATCTGCGACAAGCATCGGAGCCGTGTGGAGGCGGATCACGAGCAAAAGGCGGCGGTGGGGAATCGGGGGCTCGCCGACACCTACGTTTCCGCGAGATGCAGAAGCGCCGTGCTGGGGCTGACCGCAAGCAGGAACTGGCGGCTGGGCTGACCGTGAGCAGGAATCGGCGGCGGCGAGTCGAACGCTTGCCGGCTCCATCGCTTCCGTGAGATGCAGCTGGATCTGACCGATTGGGGTTGATGGGTTTTTCTTTCTGGTATTTGACCAATACGATACAGATACGTTTTGTGTACAAACAAGTAGGAAGTACGGAATAGTATTTGAGGATTCAGAGACGAGTTAAGATTGGTGCCTTGAGCTGAGTTGTCAGCATCCTAGGAGGGGCCTCAGGGGAGAGGACGTGCGGCCCGTTCCCAGAGAATTTTCTGCCCAAATTGAGGGCTACACAAAAGGAAATTTCACGAAATTGAATAAAACAATAATAACAATTTTTTAGAGCATTTAATGAAACTCCATGACGTGCAGCTATATCTTTTGCCAATGTTACACTTTAATTTGGTCCAGTATGCATCGACGAGTGTTAACCGTAGTTAATTCTAGAAAAAAAACAAGCCAGCTGGCATCCATCGTCTTCAACTACAACTATCAACTCGGATGAAATAAACATCAAGATATTGTCTCTTGAGTATGTCCCATTTGTATCCTGTCAAAAGATAGTTCTGCTTGTGTCAAAAAAAAAAGTTATGTCAGACTTCCAAAAAGACCAACCAAAAGAACAGCAGGTTAAATTGAGGGCTACACAAAAAGAAATTTCACGAAATTGAGTAAAACAATAATAACAATTATTTAGAGCATTTAACGAAACTCCATGGCCTGCAGCTATATCTTTTGCCAATGTTTACACTTTCATTTGGTCCAGTATGTATCGACGAGTGTTAACCGTAGTTAATTCTAGAAAAAAACAAGCCAACTGGCAACGTGCTGGAAGGCGACCGTTTCTGTGTTGGGGTCGTGGTGCGAGTCCGGCGGATCTTGCCTCTTTCCTCGATGGCGTCGACAGGATGGGCTAGATCTAGAATTCGGCGGCAGGCTCGGGGTGCGGCCCCGGCCGATGAGCCACAACGGCAATGGCTTCGTCTCAGGCGAGCTTCTTGTGAGGTCCATAAAGTTGTTGCGGAGCAATTGAGCCACATTGAATTCGGGTTTGTTGGTCTCCGTCCCCCCTCTCTCTCTCTCTCAGTCTCAGGTGGTCGGTGAGGCGGCGCTAGAGATGGCGGCGGTCGATGGCTCAGGCACAAAGACTTCCAAATGCTTTCTTGTATGTTTTCTTCGTTTAGTAGTCGCTTGTGCAAGAGTTATCTTTGTTGTGTACGTATCATGTACCTTGTATGCGACATTATAAATGCTACATTAATGCTTCTAAGAAAAATCAAGTCACGGTAACAAACCGCCCACCAAATTCGTCAACGTCTGAACCCTCGGCCGGAACCAGCACGAGATCAGCCACCGAACAGGACCACCGTCCGCCCCCAATTCAAACCACGAATAGCAACCGCCGGAAAAAACGAGCGCTGCCAAAAGAAACACTGCGCAGGCAAGCCCTACCTATAAAACAGGGTCTCACATATTTCTTCTCTATTACTTATAAAGTCATCAACATGTTTTTTCCAACGTTCACCTAACAAAACGTACACGGGATACTTAGAACCCCGCAATCAAACTCACTAAACAAAAATTATTTTTTAATTATGTGTGATCAGTGATTACCCGTTAACCCCGAAATTTCAGAGAATCTTTCAGCCCGAATAGTTTTTTTCTTTTTTCTTGTCGCCCCGCCAGCCCCTGTCTCTCTCCCTAGCCGCATCCTCCTCCTCCCCTTCCCCTGCGGGTGCCGCAGCCTGTGCAGCCGCCTCCTGCCGTCGCCCCTGCCCTCCCGCCGCCTCCTGCACTCCGGCCTCTCCAGCAGATTCGGGCCCACGCCGCCGCCGCACAGCCCGCCCCGCCGTCTCCGTCGCCTCCCGCCGCCGCCACAGAGGCCCTCCAGCCCGCCCCGCCATCTCCGTCGAGGTCCGACACCGCCACGACCCGCCGCCGTCGCGCCCCAGCCTCCTGGTCGCCCCGCTTGTTAGCTGCCCATCCCCGCACGCGACCAGGCGCCCCTTTCGCGACCCGCAGCCGCTCCTCCGCCTCTGCCCTCCCTCCAAGGCCGCCGTGCCCGCCACCGCCGTTCCTCGGGCTTCTTCTCCGCGTCCCTCCTGCATTGACGCCACCTCTCGGGCCGCGCCTCGAGACCTCGCACCGCCGCAGCCCCGAGCCTCCCGCATAGTCACGCTGTCGGCGTCACTCTCCAGGACATCAGGTCGCTCAGCCAACAGCCGCCAATGCAGTCGTCGCCCGTGTAAAAGGTGCCCGTCCTATCAGGCCCCCATCCCTTCCACGCATTGCCTAGGGACTGAATCGAGAATCTCCGCAATTTTAATTTTATATACGTGGATTTGATCTTTAGGATGTTTTAGTAAATTCAATTCCGAGGGCATATTTAAATAGTTTAGCGATGTTAGTTTGTGAAATCTTCCACTAATATGCTGAACAATGAATTTTGGTGTGTTTCTGTGTTGACTGCAGGTCTTTCATGATTTGTTTTCTACACTGAGCCATGATGCTTGATTTATTATGACGTCTTTGATTGTGAACAGGGCATTGGAGGCATCATGGGGGGCACTCAAGGAAGGCGAAGGGAGTTATCTGAATTCTATGATGCCCGTCAATTAGGTTCTCCTCTGACTGTAGATTAATTGTAATCACAATGGCTATGTAGTTACCCTATCTGTTACTTTCTATAGCTGTTATGGATGGCTGGATGCACCATAGTTATATTTTGCATCGTTGTCAATCTGGAGTTGTCTGGGATGGCTAGATGATCATGTGCATGGTGTCCATTGTTGAATGTGAGCCTACATACACTGCTGGAACTTGCAGCTTATCTAACCTGACAGTAGTCACAGAAATTATATGGCTTTTCTGACTTTATATTTGTTAGACGTCTGACCTCTGATCGTGTCAATAGTCACGGAAATTATATGGCTTTTATGAACTTTTCCTATGATGTTTTCATTACTTTCCTTAGTTTGAAAGTGACTTCTTTTTTCTGAATTTTTACCTTGGTTTGCAATTTTTACCTTGTATATTGTAGAAGGGCATAGCGATGGAGGTAATGTTCGTCGTGATGCTAGCTTATATATATCGCAGTGCTGACTCATGCTTTATGCAACAATTGTTCCGTTTCAAGCTTTACCACAAATTACCTTTCAATTTACCTGAATGTGTATCCTATTGTATTCTGTTCAGCACTGCACTTGGATTCAGCATTTTCTTCTGAACTTTCCCCTCACTGCAAACCTTATACTACCTCTCTGGGTGCAATTCAATCTGACCAGGTTATGTATACTTTTGGCATGAGCAAGGTGGTTGAATACAAGGCAGGTGAGCTTGTGTCGGGAATGACCGGATGCAAAGATGCACTTTGATCAATAAACTACAGTTACTTTTCAAGATCAATCGTCCTGACTTGCCACTATTGTACTACACGGGTGTTCTTGGTGAGTACACTTTTAGTTGTCACAAGCAAATCTGCTAATTCATTTTTGTTTATTCGTCATTCTGAAACATAAAGCTATGGGTTCATTTCTTTGTAGTATTGTATATCAAGCAAATGTAACCTTGACTTCACTGAAAACTGAAACCCTTGTCCCAAGTTTTTATTTCAGTCAGAACACAACTTCCCTTTCCCATTGCATTATCACCTTGTCTGTTTGCAAACACCATGTACTACTGAAGTTGCAACTAGAGATATTCGTATAGTATTGGTCACTTATGACAACAAATATGCACCTTTTATTTTTACCTCGTGATCCTGTTTAAAACATATGTATCTGATAAGTGATGCTTCTGCCTTCTTAATGTCCAAATAATGACTTGCTGCAAATTAAATTTGGAATGCTTTCAACTAAGTTTATCGCTTGCAGACTACATCAAGTTAACTATGCAGCAAACTGCCTGAACTTGTAGGTATCAGTGATACAATCATGGTGTGATGATAAGAGACACTTGAAGCAAATGAACATGGAAATAGAAGGACTTTTTTATAAAAAAGATTGTTGCATCAGGTTGGATCCATGTGTATGTCTGTTGATCATTCTGGACTTAATCTCTTGATTCAATTTTATTTTCAGCAACTTGAGATTGTTGATGCTGCTACATCTAGAAGCAACCTGAAATTATTGATGGCCCGATATTTCTCCGTGGATGTTTAGGCTTTGCAGAAGTGGCAGAAATTTCTATTTCTTGCGACTGACAAAGTTTGTTGCTTTACATGCGACGTGTTAGGTTCCGTGATTGCAGAAGCAGGTGATATGTAGAACTATATATATGTCATGCATCTTCCTTCTTTTTATGATTCTTTTGTCAGACAAGAAAGTGCAGTATCTTTATAACAACAAACGCACACACATTGTTTAGGTGGAATCTGCATTCTTGTTTCACTTGGCACTTTGCATAGTGCAGTTTTCATGATCAATCTTGATTTTTCTTAAACAGGAATATTTTTCTCTTGTTACTGCTTGCTGCTCTCATTTATTTATATCGATCTCTGACTATTGTTTGTGTTAAGAGAAACGGAGGAACCCTGAAGCAATTATAATGCATGTGTTCAAGAGAATCAAATCTGCGATAGGATGATTTCTAGAGCTTCTAGACATGCTTTCATCGGGACATGTTCTACTCCTTTCACAACGACTTTGTATAATGACGTCTGTACGAACACACTAGAATGCGTATATTGACAAAATTACGGCACCTAATACCGGGCGAAGGAAGTATATCATATTTAGAATGTGCGTGCATGTGCTCGCTTGCTAGTAACGGAGAAAAGCTGCTTATATAGGCCGTTATCCAGCCAGGATAAGAAGGAAGGAAAGAAAAAGCAAAATCGGATTAGGATGGAGGACCGTGAAAGACGGTGGAAGAAGGCACCAGGCCATAGGAAGGAATCGGGCAACGCCTGCATGGACCCGAATAATTAACTCTCCGGGCGTAGGAAGTGAATCTTATCTTATTCGCGTGCCAGACGAACAGCTCCGCCTGCCTATTTAGAACAAATTACACCTCCCGCTTTACCGGCCGGACCACAAACCAGATCCGATCGCGATCGAGGCTGCGGCCATGGCGATGCTGCGTCGTGTCCGGCGGCGCAAGAGCGAGAGTACTGCGGAGGACCGCCTGAGCGCGCTCCCCGACGATCTGATCCGCGTCATAACAAACAAGCTGGACACCCGCACGGCGCTGGCGACGGCGGCCCTCGCCAGGCGATGGGCGCGCATCCCTCGCGAGCGGCCGGCGCTGGACCTGAGGGTCAGCGACATACTCCCGCCGCACTACAGCCGGAGTGTGGTCTGGTTATAATATAGAGTTGTCGTGTTCATTCTCAGGGACCAAAGTACTAGCAGAGTTTAGTTTCGAACAGCTCAGCCAAATCAAAATTTGGTTTCTGAATTCTCAATGATGTGAACAGTAACTGAAATGAAAGGTAAACTGAAATAAACAAGATTTTGACGAGGAAATCTTAAATGATTCAAACACCATGAATTAAGCAACCACACACACAGGAACACGCTAACTACTAAATTTACTCAGTTCCAACAATAATCAAGCAAGGGAAGCAAGAATAAGAGCAGGATAGATATGGAAAATAAATCAAGAAATAAAAGCTGTGCTATGTTTTTGTTATTTTCGTAGGGAATTTATACACTGAAACACACAATCATAGCTGATCTGAAGTGATAAGATGAAGGTGCAAAACAACAAAGTTCTGAACTTAAAAACTTCACAAGCACAAGCACCAGGAAATACTAAGATGCTACTAACAGAGGTGTTCTTGATTACAGGCACAACGAGATCAGCAAAACAACTAAAGATTGGAAGTGTATTCTTGACTTTTCACCAAGATTTCGTTGAAGAGGTGTTGCTGCAGACGTTGCTCGATGTAGTGGAAGCAGGAGAAAGCAGAGGGAGGAGACCGGGGCAGACTAGAGCTGCAATTTCTTCGGTAGCTTGACGATGGCGATGTGTTGGAGTTCTTCTCTTCTTCCCAGTCGATCCAGATCTGCCCCCAGGAACGCCCTCGACCTTGCTTTCCCCTTTCTCTCCCCTTTTCTTGGATCCAAAGCCAGAACGAAGCATCTAATGGAGAGGTGCTGCTTTTTGTGGGACGATGGAGAGGAGTCGGTGGCCACGTGACTGTCTTTTTTACTGTTCGGTCCTTCTCTTATTCTCTCTTTTCTTCTTTTTTCTTCAAGCAAAGTCGATGCCAACAAGGTCCTTGCAAAGCTAATGTACTTGTTTGATTCCTCACGCAAACCCCAGGAATTGAAGAATAAGTGCCTTGTCGCACTAAAATGCAAAAAGATAGCATCTGCTATAAAGTACTTCTTTTGCCGGTTTAGTATTTTTAATCAATGCAAATGTGCACCAAATTGGATGAATTCAATATCAAACAATGCAAATAAGCATGGAAAAACACTTCAAATAAGATGCCGATCAACCCCTCCACACTTAAACTTTTGCTTGTCCCAAGCAAAGACAAAATCGAGCGCAGACAAAACTGAGGCATTACAGCCACTGAAACTGCAATGTTAGATACCAAGAAACAATGGCAAGAATTTTCAGAACCACAAATCCAATGATTCTTAGTAACTGATCACAAGACCCATTCTGCAGGGAAGTGTAAAATAACAATTTATCATGACTGCAACATTGACTGCAATTTATGTGGTTTGGTTTGGACCAGCAACGATTGAATTGGGCTCAATCCCGTGGTTTCACCCGTGGTGAGGCAGCTTGCCCTTCAGCTGTTCCGCATCTCGTCATCTCCTTCCGGCCTCCGCCGTCAGTCGCCCTTCCTTCTCCTCCCGCTGCCGCCTCCCTCCATTGCCGCCTTCCCTTCCCCGCCTAGTTTTGAAGACCGGACCGGCGAGGCTCTCGGCTCAGGTTTTTTCGGTCGAACCAGTTTGGTTTTTTATACATAAAATAATATATTTTTAACAAATGGGCTGAGGCATGGTTGGTTTGCTTGCACCTGAGGCCCATGGGCGGCGATGTGGTCTTCGATGAAGGCGCAAGCTGGGCGTGGGGGGAGCAAGCCGACGAGGTAACGGGCATGGAGTTCACTCTGCCTGTGCCAGGATTCGGGGGAGCTTCTGACGCGCGCTCTGCCGCGGCAGGATCTGCGGCAACACCCAGCAACAACGCTGGATCTACTACAGTGCAAGGCGACACCACTCCAGCTGCCGCTGCAGACTCTTCGCGTGCCATGGCAGGAACTTCACCACGCACGCCAGCACCCGCCGCGCGGCCCCTGGAGTTCGTGACACCTGCGCCGTACGACCCAGCATGTTCGACGCCGACAACGACTCGGAGACGCATCATTGTTACCGGCGCGTTGTTGATCTGCACACACCCGGGCGCACGCCGCCTGGGCAGGCCGAGCGCCTGCTTCTCCTCCCGGCAGACGAGCCGGACACGTTCGAGGCTGCCGAGCCTCACGAGTGCTGGCGCCTTGCCATGCTCGATGAGATGCAGTGCATCGAGGAGAATGAGACCTTGGAGCTGACCGATTTACCTACAGGCAAACGCCCTCAAGTGGGTGTACAAGATCAAGAAGGACGCCGCCGGGAATGTGATCAAGCACAAGGCGTGTCTGGTCGCTAAGGGGTATGTGCAGAAGGTCGGCATCGATTTTGACGAGGTGTTCGCGCCGGTCGCCCGGCTCGACTCCGTGCGATCCTCGCCATTGCCGCCCACGTCGGGTGGAAGGTGCACCACCTTGATGTGAAATCGGCATTTCTCAACAGCGAGCTGGACGAGGAAGTCTACGTTGTGCAGCCGCCCGGCTTTGTACGCGACGGCTGTGATAGCAAGGTGCTGCGCCTGAAGAAGGCGCTCTATGGGCTCCGTCAGGCCCCTCGCGCGTGGAACATGAAGCTGGACGACACACTGTCACAGCTGGGCTTCACGAGGAGCCCAAATGAGCATGCCGTGTATGCGTGTGGGGACGGCAACAAGCGTATGCTCCTTGGCGTCTACGTCGACGATCTCATTGTGACGGGCACCGATGCAGACGAGGTTGATCGCTTCAAGCTACAGATGAAGGAGTCCTTCAAGATGAGCGACCAGGGTGAGCTCACCTACTACCTCGGCATGGAGGTGCGCCAGGACGCAGACGGCATCACCCTGTGCCAGGGCGGGTACGTCGACAAGATCCTCTAGAAGGCTGGCATGGCGGACTGCAACCCCTTGCATGTGCCCATGGAGGCCAGGCTCAAGCTCAGCAAGGAGAGCAAGAACCCGCCGGTGGACGCGACGCTCTACCGCTGCATTGTCGGGAGCCCTTGTGCACTTGAGGCCGGACATCTCGTTCACTATGGGCTATGTGAGCAGGTTCATGGAGAATCCGATGACGGAGCACTTCGGCGCCGTCAAGCACCTCTTGCGGTACATTGCTGGTACTCGCAACTATGGCTGCCAGTTCGTGAAGGGGAAGGCAGCATGTCTAGTTGGCTACAGCAACTCGGACATGGCTGGCGACGTGGACGACCGGAAGAGCACATCCGGCGTGCTGTTTCTGTTCGCCAGCAGCCCGGTGACATGGTAGTCATCGAAGCGGAGAGTGGTGGCGCTATCATCATGCGAGGCGGAGTACGTTGCTGCCACCACTGCCGCGTGCCAAGGAGTTTGGCTCGGGCGTCTAATTGGCGATCTTCTTGGAGCTGATACAGAGGTCGCCACTATCCTCATCGACAACAAAGCGGCGCTCCAACTATGCAAGAACCCGGTGTTTCATGATCGGAGCAAGCACATCGAGACAAGGCATCATTTCATCCGAGGGTGCATTGAGGAAGGGAAAATCTCCGTCGACTACATCAACACCAATGGGCAGCTCGCTGATATCCTTACCAAGGCGCTTCCTCGGGCCAAGTTTGAGGAGCTGCGCGAGCGCATTGGGACGATCCAGGTGAAAGGCAACTAATTAGGGGGAGTTTGTTGGAAATAATAGTAGCTTTCGGTTGTTAGACTGTTAGCTTTCAGTTTATCTTTATGTTGCTTTAGATCCATTTCTGTTTTGATCAGGCCACGAGCATTGCGAGGTTGTTGTGCATGCCGTGGCCAGTAGATGCTTGATCCAGTTTTGGCTCTCGTCGTGGGATGGCACGATGCAGTAGAGGGGCCGATCGGGGAGGCAACCGTTTCCTTTCCCGTTGAATAAATAGAAGGAGAAGAAGCCCAGAAAAGCTGCAACGCTTATGCAGCACAAACCTTCGTCTCTGAGTGTTCATCGAGTTCATTCTTGCCATAGCTAACAGCTTAAACCACATAAAATGCCTCCTGTGCTTTGTCATCCTCATTGGAACTAGAGAGAAGTTAGCTCCCGCGGCGGCGGTGGCAACCCCGTATGCCTCCATCCCTCCCCCCCCCCCCCCCAATGCCGGCATCAGGCCGAATCGATGCCTCCGCGGACCATAACCCCAGTAGGTGCCGTCCTTCGCCGGCAGCCATGCCGATGCACTTTGACACCTCCTTGCGAAATGGAGCCGACAGGAGGAGCTTCTGTGAGACCATCCGGGACCGTGAGAGTCTCCTTGCCCCTACACTTGGCTTTCATTTTGCTCCCTTCTTCCCTTACTTTTTGTTATTGAGAATTTATGTTCGAATTGTGGAGGGGGGATTACCCGCTGCCTTGCTGGTAACGCTGCGAAATTCTGATTTACCGTGTGCTTGGACATTTATGTCGGTTCCTGAATTCCGACCCCAGGGACTTTTTTGGTTCGGTGGGAGCGCGGGAATCGCTCCGATGATCCGCTCCGAAGGCTCGCATGCACGATCACGAACTAGACACAAGGATTTTATCTGGACCTTGGGCGTGTTGTAGCGTGTGATCCAACAGAGGTAGGGTTAGCTCCCGCTGCCTTGCTGGTAACGCCGCGAAATTCTGATTTACCGTGTGCTTGGACATTTATGTCGGTGCCTGAATTCTGACCCCGAGGACTTTTGGTTCGGTGGCAGCGCGGGAATTGCTCCGATGATCCGCTCCGAAGTCTCACATGCACGATCACGAACTAGACACAAGGATTTTATCTGGACCTTGGGCGTGTTGTAGCGCGTGATCCAACAGAGGTGGGGTCAGCACCCGTAGCGGTGATGCATAAGAGGCAGGTTCACCGAGGAAAAGGAGCAGAGGTGAGGCGAGGCGCCCAAAGCGGCAAGTTCGGCCATCCTTCATGGTCAAGGAAAGTGCAGAGTCAAAGAAAGAGAATAGCTGGGTGAGGGTGGCTGTCCTTGCACGGCAGGGAAAGGGAGCCAGTCGCACAAGGCAAGGGAGGAACAGGGGCAAGGATAAGAGACTAAGCCCCGGCCGCAAGAAACTCACCCCACCCCCGGTTGCAAGAATCTGCCCTGAGCCACACACGAGGCCCTATGGGTGGCTATCGGGCCGGCATGCCCGGCACCGGCCCGTCCCCAACTAAACGGGCCTAGCCAGGGCACGACCCCCCAAGCCAGACAATAGAAGGGCCGGGCCGGGCTGGCACCAAATGGCCACCTTAAGGCCTAGGCACGGCACCAAGCGCGGCCGGGCCGGCCCGGGCACTGAAAGCCCGACGGGCCTGAAAAAAAGCCCGTGAAAAAACTGCAGCCCGGCGGCCTTTTTAGATGTGTCACCATGTGGGTTGGGTCAAAAAGCGGCTTGTGCGGTGACAAGCATAAAAGCTCGCTTGGTCTAATGGTCGGACGAGAGAAGGAACAAGTGGTGGTCGTTGGTTCGAAGATGGTTGGAGGCAGGTTTTATTTCCTGCGTTGTGACATGTGTAGTATTTAAATTTTAAAAGAAACAATTGTTAATCAGGCCGGCCCGCCCGTCGGGCCTGAGGGTGAGGCGCGGGCACGACACAAGCCGTGCTTCGGGCCAGCCCGGCCCACTTAACTTCGTGCCGGGCTTCCAGGCTTTTCCGAAAAGCCCGGCCCGATAGCCGCCCATGAGCAGGGAAAGGAGGCAAAGTACAAACGAAGGCCCGTTTAGCTTCGTGCCGGGCCAAGCCTGCCAGGCTTCCAGGCTTTTGGCCCGATAGCCACCTATAGGAGGCCCACGAGCAGGGAAAGGAGGCAAAGTACCGACGAGAAAGACGGGGCGAACAGGACGGCGTGACCGATGATCAGAAGAGGACAAAGAAATCCACAGTTAAATCTTCTTTGTAACTGTGTTGTGTTCTCTTGATGCAATATGTATATTTATCCCTGTTAATACTCAATAGTATGGTTATTTTTACAATGTTACTGTTTTTGTAAGGCACGCAAAGGTTTTTAGTGCACCGACTTGCAGTTTGTAAGGGAAGCAGGCAGTGACACGCTTGAAACTTTCTTATCGTTCACAACTCAACTCTGCTTCATGTGCTTGTGGTTTCTGAAAATAAGGGCATCGGATCTTAACAAACACACAATATCTCACCATACAACGTTTGCCCGCACTATGCTAGCCACACTTTGTTTAAATGTAGCTATTTTTGATTTTTTAACCGCACTTTTAGCACTTTAACTGCAGATTTTGCCAATAAAAGTGCGTCAAATACTTTTTTGCCAACGCAAATATATTCAACACTTTTAAAATGCCACAAATATAAAATTGACGCACTTTGAAACAAAAATTAACGCACTTTGGAATGCGTCCAGTATTCTACCGTGATGTAGTGATAACAGTAATAGTTAAGAGAAAACAAAAGTATGCCTTTAGTACAATCTAAAAAATTAAAGGTCCAACACAATGCTTTTTGTTTCAAAATCCATGACTTGATGGGTCTTCAATAACTCTCTTTGGAATTTACAATGTATAATTTTGTAAGAGTTGTGATATGTAATTACTAATACGGATTCTCTCCTGTTGCGGGCTTACTCTGTGTCACCTATGGGCTATGGAAATGTAGAAGGATAAGTTGGCCAAGTCAGAATTGGAGGAATGGTCTGAAGCATCATTTTGAATAAAGAAAATGACAAAGTGGTGGTACGGAAGGATGCCTTACTTGAAAGATTTATATCTTGGATTGCCTTGTTTACTATGTATTTTGATGTCCTTACAGAGGTCAAACCTATGAAAGCTGGATCATGTAGCAGAGAAAAGCGAGAGAATAATTTCAGAGGTACCTGGTATTTAGCACTTACTGCTATTTCTTAAAGAGAAAATAAAGTGTGTTTAATCTGGTATCTCGGTATTGATGACAAGGTGATCATAGAAGTTTTCCATGAAGGGGTTTGTTAGATTACGAACATTAGGCTGTTCATAGTGGGAGTAACATAGAGTTATGCATATGATACTACTTTATGTTACCATCTTCGTAATGCATAGTATTATAAGCACGGTATCATAGGGCATTCATTTATTGATTCTCAAGACACATCATGCTTTGGAAAGCGTTATGTTACCGGTATCATATCATGATACTACTATCTTTTCTTTCACCATTTAATGATATGCCACATCACCCAAATATCAAGGTGGCAAGGCATGATACCACCTTTGTTACTAGCACTGTGACCAGAACATGGATTTTTAGCTCATGGGAGCCAGTGATCTCGGTAGCGTGGCCCAATGGGAGCGATCGATTTTGGGAGACTGTGTCTTTTTGCCCCAGTTGTACGTAGAAAACAGTGGAAACTACTGGGCCGTCCATGTTTTGTTTGGTGGGAAGTTTGAAATTTCAAGGAACATGACCATGTGTGTCTGTGATGGGCTGGCACAGGATAAGTTGTCGTTGATGGGCCAGTAGGAACATGTTTCATGCGCGAACCTGGGCCTGTTCGAACAACATGTTCAAGTCCGAAAATTTCCATCCACCCATGGCGACGAGTGGTATTGGTTTGAAGCCCGTGGGTATATGGCAGAGCTGCTAGGATTTGAATCGGGTGAGTAAAAAAAGAAAAAGAAGAGAGCAAATGTCATCGGGAGCCGTCTCTGTTCCCGGCGGCGGTGAGGAAAGCAGTTTGGTCACAAACGGTGGCACTTTTCCGGCCATGGATGAAGCTGTCGCTTGGTTTCCAATTGAAGATCTGGGGGCGACGGAACTGTGTAGGTGAGTTCGTGTCCTCTCGGATCTGTTCACCGGATAGATTTTCTCTTTAGTCCTTGTGGTGAAATAATACCAGTTAATTTGAGCTCGATTTGGGTGCTCTTCCAGTGGATCGTGTGTCCAGGGAACGGCCTTTCGCCGGTAGGCCTGGTAATTGGTGCGCGTTTAAATGGGCTTCTCGGTGTGGATTTTGATGTGGGGTGGAATGGCGCGGGCTCAAATGGATGGAAGAGAAAAATGGGTGGGGCTGGATTGGTAACAATACAAAAGAGGTTTGGATCTGGTGTGGTTTGGTTTGGACCAGCAACGATTAAATTGGACTCAGTCCTGTGGTTTCACCCGTGGTGGGGCAGGTCGCCCTTTAGCTATTCCGCATCTAGTTGTCTCCCTTCGGCCTCCGCCGCCAGTCGCCCTTCCTTCTCGTCCCGCTGCCGCCTCCCTCCATCGCCGCCTTTCCTTCCCCGTCGCCGCATTCCCTTCCCCGCCTAGTTTTGAAGACCGGACCGGTGACCGAACCAGCGAGGCTCTCGGTTCAGGTTTTTCCGGTGGAACCGCCGGTTCACCCAGTTAAACCGGTTTGGTTTTTTATACATAAAATAATATATTTTTAACAAATGGTCTGAGGCATGGTGGTTTGCTTGCAACTGAGGCCCATGGCTTGCTTCGCGGCCCATCTTCTTGGAACCAAAAAGGGAAACGAAGAAGTGCTATGGGCTTTGTCGGTTTGGCACAAGAAAACAGATCGACACTTCTTCTGGCATAAAAAGAACGGATCCAAGATCGAACTGATCTATCGTCTTCCTGAGTACTCGATCGGAGCTCCGGATAGGAGGCAGCCCGGACGCCTTCTACCCCCGTTCCCCGCTACCTGCCTCCCTCCCTCCCCACGCGGACGTCTTCTTCCCCTGTTCCCCGCTGCCTCTCAATGTCTGTCTCGCTGACCGGGCATTTGTCAGTGACCAGGTTCCTCTTGGTACTGTACAAGGTGAGCTCAGCAGAATGCATTGGTTGGCTGTACAAGCCATACTTAAGGATCAAATTTGGGGATCAAGGACGTGGATAATTATTGGAATATTGTACAAGCAGAAATATGTATGATTTTTGTTCTCCTATGTATCCAGATTCCAGATACATGAAGGATCAAACTCGGGGATCAGCGACATGGAGAATTAATTCTTGCAATAAAGGGCAAGCAAAAATATGTACACAATTTTAGGTATCTGATTTATTCGGATACTACTTAATGAATATAAGCAAGACAACGTTGTTTTGTTAGAATTTGGCGTTCTTTGGGATGAAGAAACAATATACGATTAATCCTACATAACAAAAAAAAAGTGCAGTCTAGCTTTTGCTCTACAAATATGTGCTAATGAAACCATCTTGTGTTCAAATAGATGTGAATGCCCATCGTAACAACCTCTATCAAAACAAAAAGGTCAATTATTTGTTATTTCCATTTTAATCTACAAACAAATCTGGTATCACATTATATATATACGTTTGAGAGTCTGCTAATTGGCTATTCACCTTGATTTTGAAATTTGAATGATACAAATACAACATTGACTTCAATTTCATATTATCTCTTAAAGATGATGCCCGCGCAAGTGCGCGGGCCACTACGCTGGTTCTCTCACATGTTAAGTTGATCCTTGAATGATTCCTACTTTGTTTTGGTATTTTCATTTCATTTTGACTTCTATAGACATTTACACATGCCATTCCTAGCACTATATAGGTCTGAAATATCAATCTTTTACTTCGAAAAAATGGCTCGCATGAGACCAGTACACTAAGATCGATCTTACTATTATTGCCGTTCACTATGTGTGTGTTTTTCCAATCAATTAATATATGAACTGATCAACACATAAAGCTAGAGTCATCCCAAGATGAGTTGAACAAGAGGGCTGTGGCCAGAGCTGATGATTCTTCTCACCGCCATTTCATCCTCATCGCTCCACAGACATGCTTGCTGGACGACCATCTCCCAATCCCAGAGTCCATTGTATCGGACATGGCCATCCTTGCGTAGAACAACGCGTCGCAAGGACGTGCACACGCTCACAACATACTTGAGAAACACCGTGTGCCGCTGCTGGAAGCCAAACATGACGAGCTCCTTGAGGCAATGGTGCCGAAGGCGAAGGGGGGCGTGCGATTCCCAAAACCCCACGAGCAAGACCCCGTAGCGGTATTCGGGCTCGGCCTCCTCAGAGCGAGGCACATGGATGTGCAGGACCTCGAGCGATGAAGCAGTCATGAGGAGGCCGCGTGGCCACGAGATGTCCCAGTTGAGAGGCAGGTTGCCGACAAGGAGCCTTCTGAGGTGGATCATCGGCTTGTCCGGCGGCTTGGGCCCGATCCATCTTTTGATCCCGTCCAGTCGGACAATGAGGTTGGCCATGGTGGGGGACACGTCGAGGAACTGGTCGAACCTGTCGTTATACTCTGACACGAAATCTTCTTGGTTGAATGTGAGGTTGGTGTGCGTGAGGCGGGGGAGCGAGCCGAATTTGATCCTCCAGGTGTTTGTCAGGCGGCACGCGAGGCGGGCAAGCATCGGGAGGTCGCGCAGGTCCAGCACCATGAACGAGCACTCCTCCAGAACGAGCTCCCTCAGCTGCGAAGCCGGCGCGTCCAGCACGACAATGCTGTCGTCGAGCCTGGTCTCCGTGCAGCGGCAGGATGTGAGGTGCAGCACTTGCAGCCGTGTGCACTCGTTCAACACCTTTTGGTACACATCGAGGGGCGTGGAAGCCGGCATGTCCCGCAAGACGAGCTCGGTGAGCGCGCCGTAGCTGTGCAGGTCTGGCGGGAGAGCGGAGCAGTGGTTGCCCAGGGTCAGGCTGCGGATGCGCGACTTGAGGAGGCAGTCGTTGTCGTCGGGGAAAAAAAGGCTGTAGACGACCGGCGGTGCCTGGATGTCGTTGTTGCGGTAGGACCTGAGGACGACGACCTCCAGCTCTGTCACTCCCCATGCGCCGACCGCGGCGGCGATCAGGCGGTTGACGGCATCATCGGACGTCTGGAAAAACTCGAGACGCAGTGTCTTGGTGCGCCGGCCACCCTCTTCTTCTTCTTCTTGGGCTGGCAATGGCATTGGCAAGATGATTAAGTTGGTGACGCCGTCGACCAAGGCCCTCATGGCAAGGGATTCGCATCTGGACATGAGAGCGTCGAGCATGGTGGCCGTAGCCTCGTCGCGTGGCAAGCCGCCCTGGCGGAGGGCGACGGTCCGGTTGTGCTGCGGCGGGAGTATGTCGCTGACTCTCAGGTCCAGCGCCGGCAGCTCGTGAGGGATGTGCGCCCATCGCCTGGCGAGGAGCGCCGTCGACAGCGCCGTGCGGGTGTCCAGATTGTTTATTATGACGCGGATCAGATCGTCCGGGAGCGCGCTCAGGCGGTCCTCCTCGGCCTTGCGCCGCCGGACACGACGCAGCATCGGCATGGCCGCAGCAGCCTCACGATTGGATCTGGTTTGTGACCTGCCCGGTAAATCGGAGGTGTTTGTTCCATATACTACTTATGGTAGGCAGGTAAGGCGGAGCTGTTCGATTCGCACGGGAATTAATTACGATCGATTTGACTGCGGTTCCTGTAACACACGGCCGTCAGAGTGGGGTTCTTGAGAGGCATCAACGGACGAGGGAAGGCGTGCGTCTGGTTCTGCACCTTGGATCAGCTAGCGCGTGTGTGTTGTTGCCCTCGTGCGCGTCGGAACGTGTGTGGGCGTGTTGCTGGTCTCCACCAGCCCAGCCGGTACGCCGACCCTGGCAGATCGGCGCGGCATGCACTGCCAGAAAAACCTAAGTTGTCGTATGATTTGACATAATTCACCGTTAGGGAAAGGATTGATGCAGCAGCCCGCTTAGTCTCCTGCACCTGCTCGCCCTTCACAACTTGCTGGCGTTCCTACCAAAGATACCACGCCGTGATTGCAACAAGCGGTTGAAGCGGAGGATGGCCCAGAATGGGAGACTTGGAATTCTTGTGGCAAATAAGATGTTCTAGCGACACAAAACCTGATCTGTCCACCGAGCAGGCTTCGTCAATTGTCGTTTGCTTGTAGTCCCAGATGCTTCCAAACAGATTGCGCTCGATCACAAGTGAATATGGCGTGTTGTATATCCTCCGGTCCTTTACAACAAACAGGACACTGGGGGCTAACCTTGATGTGACGATCTGCCAAAATGGCTCTTGCCGGAATTGTATTGTGAAGTGCTTTCCAGCAGAAAATCTTCACCTTTGCCGGAACCTGGATCTGCCACAGTTTCTTCCACACAGGGTTAAGTGTCGCATAGTCCTGACCAGAACTCCGTACCGGTCGCTTCCCGTGTTGATGTTGCCATTCTACATGGTAAGCAGAACGAACGGGAAAGGTGCCCGAGGGGTTGTAGTGCCAGCCAACAAAATCCTCCATAGAGTTGCTCACTGGAATTTGCAGAATACTATTAGCATCCACTGGCCAGAACAAATCTTCCACGAGCTCTATATCCCATTGCCCGGTCGCCGGATCAATTAACTCGCTGACTTTGGACAGAAGGACATTTCCTTGTCTGGTGATAATCTTCCTCGACTGATTCTGTGGGATCCAAGGGTCCTCCCAAATATTAATCTTAGTGCCATCGCCTACTCGCCAAATGCAGCCACGCTTCAGCGTCTGAAGACCTGCCATAATGCTCTGCCAAGTAAAAGACGCCCCTTTCTTAAGTTTGGCTGAAGTGAGATTGGTATCCGCATAATATTTAGCCTTCAGAATCTTTGCACACAAAGACTCGGGATTATCAATGAGTCTCCACGCTTGTTTAGCTAGCATAGCCAAATTAAAACAGTGGATATCCCGGAAGCCCATTCCCCCTTGCTCTTTTGGCACACATAGCTTCCACCACGCCATCCAATGCATCCTCTTCTGGTTTTCCTCGTCACCCCACCAGTAATGCGATATTGTGTCGGTTATCACTTTACAAATGGTTTTAGGGATTTTAAACACACACATTGCATACGATGGTATGGCTTGTGCAACCGATTTGAGAAGCACCTCTTTCCCTCCGAGTGAGAGAGTTTTCTCCTTCCATCCATTGATCCGTTGACTGATCCTGTCGACAAGATATTGAAAACAATCGCTTCTTTCAGCACCAACATGGGTAGGCAGCCCCAAATATTTATCCGTCAGAGATTCAGTCAAGATGTTTAGGGTGGTGCAAACTTGCTCTCACCGGTCAGCGGGAGTAGATGGACTGAAAAAAAGTACAGGACTTAGCCTCACTGACGAGCTGACCGGAAGCAGCACAATATTGATCTAAAACAGATTTCAGACAATTGGCATTTTGGACATCAGCTTTCATCAAGATTAGAGAGTCGTCCGCAAATAAAAGGTTGGACACGGCAGGAGCATCTCTACAAACTTGAACACCTTGCATCTGACCAGAAGTTTCAGCGTGGGCAAGCAAGGCTGTAAGACCTTCCGGACAAAGCAAGAATAAATATGGTGATAAGGGATCACCTTGGCGAAGGCCCCGTGTCGGCTTAAAACCATCTGTTTCTTGGGAATTGATTTTGATCGAGTACTCGACAGAAGTAGTGAGCAGCGTTAAAGAAACCCGAACGCGGCTTCGTCTGGCACCACGATTGGCACGAATGTCCCCATCAGCCAGCTCTCGTACACACCTGGAACAGGCGGCGGCGGCTCTTGTACGTACCTCACCACCTGCGCAACAGGGCGGCGGCCGAAACAATATTTGACAGAGGCATTGGGCAGCAAACTGCAGAGATTGAAGATCCGGTGGACTTGCTCCCGCACGGGCCGCCGCACGCGCCGCTCTGCGAAGGCGCACCCGACGCTCCACAGGTCCACGGACCGGTACGGCATGGCGCCCAGCCGCCCAACGGCATCTCGGGCGGCAATGCGGCTTGTCATTAGCGGTGGCGGTAGCAATGGCGAGAAAGCTTCAGCCAGGACGAAGTCGGTGACCTTGAGCTCGCTACCTGTTGCTGCTCTCCCATGGTAGTCCTACAGCCCTGCAGCAGCTGCTTTATATAGCACTTGATCAAGCTAGGAACGTGGACAATTATTTACTTCTTTACATAGCACTTGATCAAGGGAGGAACGTGGACAATTATTTGGTGGAATTGGAAAAGATAGAGGGGAAGAGGAATGGAAACGGCAGGACATTGTTCCTTAATTCGTACGATCATTTCCATTTTGATTGAATATTAACGGGCTGTGGAGGAGGAAAGGAAACGACGGGATGTTCATTCCTTAATTAGAGGGATTACAACGAACGTGAGATTTTTTTTTTGAGAATCTCAGCTAAAAGGAGTTTTTTTGACCAGTCAACTAAAAGGAGTTAATTCGACGTGCCTAGCTTTAGCAGGGAAAATAGATAGCGCAGGTGCGTACGTGCATTACATGTTTTTTTAGAACAATGCGTGTGTGACAGCACTTGTGGGCAACAGTTTTTGGTGGGCTGCAAACTTGGCCCGGAATTCCTTTGAGCTGGCGAAGACTGCAACGGAATGCCACGAGCAGGCGCGGTGTGCTGGCCCAGATTAGTGCATGGTTGATCAGTGATAACTGATCCCTACATGATGACGTGGCAAATTGCTGAGGTGGATAGGCTGCTTGTGCAGCTTGCTAAATTTATTGCATTTAGTGGGCTTCAACTTTATAGAGTTTATAGATTAGCAATATGGCGGCGTGTGTCACGTGAGACAAGGTAAAAAGCCTGACGTGCGGGGTCACCTGGAGATGTAGCGGCGGCTCTAGACACACGGTAGCATGTGGTGAGGACGCGCGTCCTTCCGTACCCTGCATACGGGCCCCAGATCGGTGGAACTGACAAAAACGTGGGAGTGCGTCTGACACGAGGCGCCTGACCGTCACTTGTACTGGAACGTAAGAAGTCAGCCAAATAAGGGGTGCCGTAGCTTGATGCGTCCCACGAATCTCGATCGGAGATGGAAAGAGCGGCTCTGACAGCATATTCCCGAGGCCCATGGGCTTTCCGACCATCAGAGACCAAATCGGCAGGATTTCTCATTTTAGGTGACAATCTACTAGAACGTCACCGTGAGAATGTCATAATTCGACCAAATTCTTGTAGTGGATGGACTTGGCCAGTCTACGGATTTGGGGGTTTCTTATGTTTGAACGAAGGGGAAAGTGGAAACGGGCGGTTCATCATTGTTTTGTTTATTTCTGACTGACTTATGGGCCTTATCCGGAAGATTATGGGTCGTTGTCACGGGGGTAATTTCTGTTCACAGCGAACTCGTTGCATCCCGAGTTCGATCCTTCACCGCAATTGTTGTTGTTTTTCCAATCGGGACAATAAAATAAGCATTCTCTAATACGGAGTAGTAATAAACATTTGCCCCTCAAATCTAGGCAAACTCTTATTTCGCGCTTCCGCCCATTTACAACCTCAAGGACTTGGTTGAAGCCCGACAAAACATTGGGTCCAATATGGCTGAAACTCTTATTTCGCACTTCAGCCCATATGGCCGAATAGGTGCAAGCCCCACCGTTATACATGATTGGGCCCACCATTGTACATGAAGCCTACTTGACATGTTATTCCATAGTAATTGCAAGGCCTCACAACCCCAGCCCCTTAAGTTTTGCACGTCAGCCCATATGCTTCCTCATATGCTTTCCAAAGCTGGCCCAAACTTGCTTAACATGAGCCCATATGCTATCGCTAAAAAAAAAGGTCTGACATATGGTCCCAACCGTACATGACGTACTCTCATGAGACCACACGAAAGGACACATGTCTCGAAGGTCGCTCTTCCAGTGACATGCCGACCCAAGAGGAACCATAGGAAACGGACACGTGCGTCCCCTTACTCTGAAAGGTTGTCCCGTCTAATATGTGGGTCCACCAGGTTGAAGACACTGACCATTCGGGGCCACACATGAACATGATGGATAGGTGGGAGCAGTTCGTAAAGACACGTGTAGTTGGGTCTGACAGGCAGGCTCAGTCGTATGGTGCAAGCAAATAATGCACGTGCTAGTCAAAAAGGGTGGAAGCGTGACATGTGGGATTACTCGGGGATGTTGAGGCCGATCTGGACACGCGGTGGTACCTGGTGAGGTGAGGACGTGCGTCCTTCCGTACCTTTCATGTGGATCCACCGGGTTGGACAGACTAACCAGGCGGGCCCACCAGGTTGGACGGGCAGACCATGCGGGCCCGCCCGTGAACGGGGTGGACAGGTGGAAGCAGTTCGTAAGGACTAAGGACACGTGTGGTCGTATTTGACATGCGGGCTCAGTCGTTTGGTGCAAGGAAATAACGCACATGCTACTCAAAAAGGGTGGATGCCTGACATATGGGATCACTTGGGGATGTAGAGGCCGATCTGGACATGCGGGTGGTACCTGGTGAGGACGCGTGCCCTTCCGTACCTCGCATGTGGGTCCACCAGGTTGGAGGGACCGACCATGCGGGCCCACGTATGAACAGGGTGGACACGTGGGAGCAGTTCGTAAGGACACGTGCTCTCGGATTTGACAGGCGGGCTTAGTCGTTTGGAGCAAATAACACACGTGCTCGTCAAACAAGGTAAAGCCTGACATGCGGGATCACCTGGAGATGTAGCGGTGGCTCTGGACACACGGTAGCATGTGGTGAGGACGCGCGTCCTTCCGTACCTCGCATGCGGGCCCCAGGTCGGTGGAACTGACAAAAACGTGGGAGCGCGTCTGACACGAGGCGTATGACCGTCACTTGTATGAACTGAATCGTATGAAGTCTGCCCAATAAGGGGTGCTGTAGCTCGATGCGTCCCGCGAATCTCGATCGGAGATGGAAAGAGTGGCTCTGACAGCATATTCTCGAGGCCCATGGGCTTTCCGACCATCCGAGACTAAATCGGCAGGATTTCTTATTTTAGGTGACAGTCTAGAATGTCATAATTTGACCAAATTCTTGTAGCGTGAGTCCTCTCTGTGGTTTGGCGCCCCGGGGGCCGGCTGCTCGCCACTGCCCCCGGCGTCTACCCGTCAGGGGGTCCAACCGGAGCCCCGGGACCTTCCCGGCCGGGTGTTCCTCCTCCCGCTCCGCAACCCAGCACCGAGCTCACCACCTGCTCGGTAGCAGCCAGATACAGGAGTAATGACTCCCCCTCACAGGGGGCGACAAGGATGGGTGGCGAAGCCAAGTAACGCTTCACGTCCCGGAAGGCCGCCTCTGCCTCTAAGGTCCACCGGATTGGGCCCTTTTGCTTGAGGAGCCGGAAGAACGGTAGCGCACGCTCTCCCAAGTGCGAAATGAAACGCCCCAACGCCGTGATGCAACCATTGAGGCGCTGCACATCCTTGACTTTCCGCGGGATCTCCATGTCCTTGATGGCCTTTATCTTCTTTGGGTTCACTTCTATCCCCCGATGAGACAAGAGGAATTCCAACAGCTAGCCCGATGGGACACCGAATGTGCACTTCTCCGGGTTAAGCTTGAGCCGGATCTTGCGAAGGTTATCGAAGGTCTCCTTTAAATCATTAATCAGCGTCTCCATCTTTTTGGTCTTCACCACGATGTCGTCCATGTATGACTCGATATTTCGGCCGAGCTGTTGCCCCAGGCACTTCCGCAGGGCTCGCTAGAAAGTGGCCCCCGTGTTCTTCAGCCCAAACGGCATGCTGTTATGGCAGTAGCACCTGACCGGGGTCATGAACGCCCTCTTCTCTTCATCTTCTTTGGCCATCATTATTGGTGATACCCAGAGAAGGCGTCGAGGAAACACAGCGACTCGCACCAAGCGGTGGAATCCACAATCCGGTCTATCCGTGGGACCGAAAAAGGATCCTTGGGGTAGGCTCGGTTCAGGTCGGTGCAGTCTACGCACATGCGTAGTTTGTCTTCTCCTTTAGGCACCACCACTGCGTTGGCCACCCAGGTAGGGTATTTCACCTCCTGGATGGCCCCAGTTTCCAGCAGCTTTTTGACCTCCTGGTTGATGAATTCTTCTCGATCTTGCGCCTGGGAGCGCGCTCTCTACTTGTAAGGGCGCGCGTCGGGCCGCACTGCTAGTTTGTGCTCGATCACCTTCCTTGGGACCTCGGTAATATCCGACTATTGCCATGAAAACACGTCAGAGTTTTCCCGGAGGAAGGTGACGAGCGTGCTTTCTTATTTGTCCGTCAGGTGCGCGCCAATGGTGACGGTTTGAGTTCCGTCAGCTTGCAGGGGCACCCGCTTCGTTGTGCCACTTGTCTCCTTGAGGCTCTTCCCGGCCCCGAGGACGACGCCGGCTCGCCCGGTGCTCCGCTGGTGGCCCGCAGCACGCCCCCAGAGGGCCCTGGCTCCCATTCGATGCCAGCCGGGCTCCCGGTCGCAGCTGGTGGGGGTAAAGGGAGCCTTGCCCGGGCCCGCTTGGCACTGGGCTTCGAATCCGAGCCCTCGGACTCATCAGCGCCACCATGCGACTCAAGTGGTACAGTCCCATGAGGCACCACAGCGCGTCGCGAATGTCCGTACGCACGGTAAACGCGCCATCTTTTGACGGCACCTTCAATGCGCCATAGGCTGGGTGGATGGTGACCGCGAACTTGATCAGGACCGGCCGCCCCAGGATGCCATTATACGGCATGTCATACTCTGCGACGTCGAAGACGACATCCTGAGTCCGATACCGCGCCCCCGTCCCGCGGCTCACATGCAGGGTAATCTTGCCCAAAGTCGTGACATACCCCGCGGTTATACCGTGGAAGGGGTCGGAACCCAGCAGCCTACGAGGGGAGATTTGGAGCTGGTCGGAACCCAGCAACCCAGGACCGAACTAATGAAGTTGAGGCTGGCCCTGTCGTCAACCAGCATCTTGGTCACAATCACGTTGTTGATGATGGGGGACACGACCAAGGGGAGCTCTCCCTCCCCGAGGCAGTGCAGGGTGCGGTCGTCGGAGTCGAAGGTGAGTGGCTGGTGCGCCCACTTCATGGGCTGGGCCACACCATGCTTGAAAGCTGCCAACAACTCTTGGCCACGGTGTTTCACGGCGTCATGCGAGGCCGCAACTTATGCCCCACCGTGCAGACATGCCACCTCTCGGGTGACACCAAGGGTCCTTGCGCCATGTTCCATGGGCACTCCTCCGGCATCCCACGTCGCCACCACCCCACCTGCAATTTCCGCTATAGCCTCCATAGCCAGAGAAACCTTCCAACGCAACTCGCGCGCCTTGGCGCGCCAGATGTCGGTGCCTTGAACCTCGACACCGGGGATCTCTAGAACCCCCTTTTTGTTCGTGTGGGGTGAGGGAGCTGCGTCGGTAGGATCAAACAAACAACTCTCAAGAACACACACACGGTTTACCCAGGTTCAGGCTGCCGAAACGTAACACCCTACGTCTTGCTTGTCTGGATTGCTAGAGCAACACTTTGGGTACACAGCCTCGAGGGCACACACCCGCTCCCGAGGGTTCTCACTCTCACAGGAGTTGAGCTCTCTCTCTGTGTGTCTGTCCTCACTATTTTGTAATCCTTTTTCTAGTGCCTCTGGTCCTCTTTTTATACTACAAGGAGATACCACAAGGTTGGGCTACATGCGAGCCGCGTGCAGCGGGTACGTGGCGTGTGCGGTACCAGCCCTGGCGTGGTCTTCTGACCTTTCCCTGCACGTGTCCGTCCTGCTCCTGCACTGACCCGACAGGTCGAACAGTCTAGACGCGACCGATCAAGCCACCAAGTCACCAGGCACGGGCGGTGCAGGTCCCGTCTTGTCGCTGCACAGTGTAGATTCCTAGCTTGTTTTACTCTTTTGTCGTCCCAACCACCGAGGCAGAGGCTTCAATGTGGCTGACAAGTGCGCCACGTGTGACGTTTCCCTCTGTCATGTCCGATGGTCGGCGGGCCAGCTATCATGCCCCCGGCGGGATTGAAACGGGCCGTCCCCAAGCATGGAGCCCACGTTGAACGTAGCGTTCCACCACGAGTTCCGACTGCATCAACAATCGGAGCAACAAAATCGCACGAGATCTGACGCACACACCGACAGCTACAACCAGCCAGTAAGCCATCTTCCTCCGTGATAGACCCGTTTTTGTCCCACACCTCGTAGCCTCGTAGCTAGATCATGCGTGCGTACGGAATAGAACTAATACTAAATATTTGTTCGTAACACAGTGAGCAGAACAATGCGCACAAGTAGCTAAAATGCCGCTATAATTGTATCTCACATGCCCGGTAGCTTATCTCGACGATGGAGTGTCCGGCGTGCAACAATCTATTGGGCAGAAGCTGCGGATCTGAGTCAGAAAACACGCTTGAGATGACAATCTACCTCCACGATGATTTCGAAAAACGCCTGGTTAATAAGATTCCACGAGAAATAATCATGGCCATCACACAACATATTGTTCTTTGCGATTAACGAAATCACACGTTAGCAACAGGTTGTTCCCTGCAACAGAAGGAATCTATTTATCCAGCTCTACGGAACGCATGCCGCGCTCGTTACTCCCAAACAAAACATGTTTAAGGCAAAGATATGGAAGCGGCGGGACGTAACGACCATCCAGGGGTACATGTATCCAGAGATCATCCGCCAGCATGGCATAGGCGCATGCGACTGGATCGTGATGACGATGAACCCCGACGAGCTCACCATCGACGCCAGGCTGTTTGGGCCGGATAAAGTCACAGCCATGCAGTCTATTTTTTGCCGCAGTGAGTATTCCCCACCTAACAACGTGGCTCGGCGCAGGAAATAGAAGAAACAAATACCATATCATGACATGCTTATATCCCTTGTTTTCACGTTCATTGCAAAGGGTACAACGGACTCACCGATCGGGAAAAATGCCTCGTTGAGATCCTCATGTGGTCGCCCGGTACGTGTTTCTCGCTGGACGCCATGGAGTTCATCTGTGGAGCATATCCTTGCGGCGGGCCAACTTCACATGTATCCATGGGTCCACAAGTTGGTGCCGGAGGATATGGAACGGTTGGTTACAGCATCACCAGTGTATAAGGTCACATTTACAATAAGATGGGACCTTTGTACCAGTCTTGTAGCTACCTAAAAATTTCACAATGCTTGTGGCTAAACTTGTCATTAATATGGGCCCACAACATAGAAAAATTGAAGTGGTAAGCCTCCTTGTGTACATAAACTATTAAAAAGTAATTTTTTTTGTCTTATGGGCTGTCCACAAGCTTATGGGTTGCCCTTAAGCTTTTGTGCTTGCGAACAACTGTGAAATCATAGGTGATGTGTAACATTACCAAGTGTTTTAGATGAAACATTGATGTTGATACTTTAGATAATATGAATACTTATATGATGACTTGTATCTTGTTTGGACTTAGTGCTTTGCTAGTGGTGTGTTGATCCATTAATTTCTTATGTGAAAACATGGCGTGAATTGTGTGGAACTTACCCTGAGTCAAGTCGTGTACTTGTGCTCGTATTGGTTATCTGTGTGTTCGCTTTCAGGTGTTGCCGGAGCTACAGGAACGTGGTCGATGATGGGATCGAGGGACGAAGCTTGGGAGAAGCTAAGGTCGAAGGATCAATGTAATGCGGGATGTTCGTGCGAAGGAACAATGAAAATGAAAACTACGATAATTCGGAGGACACCGGTTTGTCGTACGTTGTTTATATCGGAGATGTACGGTATTGAAGATATTCGACATGTACGGTATTGAAGATATTCGACACGAAGACATCACAAGAAGAGTTGATGGCATGTAGTGGCATCGACGTAGGTCCAACCGTGGCTGGATGAGAGCTGTTTAAAGATTAAACAGTAGCATCATCAAGATGACGTCCGATGAAAACGTGGTCCACATGAAAGTTGTGCGCGTCGTCGAGACGAACAACTTTGATTTTGAAGTCATCTCAATCCAGGTCGTTTGTGGGCCCCACGGGCAGAATAACTACGGAACAGAGGAGTTCGTGTTGGATTCGGACTCGGTTTAGGGTAGCGAATTTTTCCTTATAAATAGAGTGCATCCTAGCTAGGGTTTTAGCAAGGACGTGAGAGAACTCAGACATTTGGATCTAGATCAATTCCTGGAGAGTTCTTGAATCCATGGTTGCATCTTTTGTAATCGATCGACATCGTTGCAATAAAGAAATTCGTTGGCGGTGTCATTTCTGTTCTTCTCGGATCTTCATGGATTCTTCGTGCTAAATCTTTATAACACTTTGTTGCAGGTTTATCACGAGTTCATAATACTTTGCTGCAGCTTTACCACGAGATCAAGGAAAGATCGCGATTACTATTTTTCTTGTTATTTCTCGAAATCGATTATAGATTAATTCTCGTACCTTTCTGTCAGCTATTACTGCTTTGATCATATCTTTTGATTGGTAAGTCTAATTGAGCTGATTCTTGTTGTGTTGGTTAGATAATTTCAATACCTTTCTTTTGGACACTCATACGTATTTTTTGGTTCATCCAAACAAAAGTTACGGCTGTTTTACTATCACGGACAGAAAGGTGATTCAGGGTTTGAACTTTCGGGAAAAGTTTTAATTTGTTTCCGCGCAATCATTCACCCCTCCCCCCCCCCCCCTCTGATTGCCTATATCAATCTCACAATTGGTATCAGAGCAAGGTCTTTCTATTTATTTTAACCGGTTGATTAGACTTTGTAGATATGGATAGGTATTCTATCAAACCCTGTGTGTTCAATGGTGTTGATTTTCAGTTTTAGAAGGCAAAGATGAAAACATACATCATCGCACAAAGTTACGCCATATGGGAGAAGGTCGCCAAGCCCTATGAGCTTCCCATGGACGATGTGATCACACCAACAAACTTGGTCCACGTGGAGAACAACTTTAAGGCGAGGAACTACATCATCCAAGGTCTACAATGAAGTGACTTCGACCGTGTCGCTCAACTTGCATCCGCTCATGAGGTGTGGAACGCACTTTGTAGTTATCATAAAGGATCAAACTCTGTTAAGGACGTACGTCAGGACATGAACAAAAAGGAGTACGTGAGATTTGAGATAAATACAGGTGAATCTTTGGATGAATTCTTTGCATGCTTTAATAAGATTCTCAGCAACTTACGTGCATTAGGTGTTACTTATACTGATGCCGAGGCTTCTAGGCAACTTTTGAGTGCATTAGATATGTCCATATGGGAGATGAAAGTTACATCTATTAGAGAATCTACTGTCAAGAGCACACTTACACTTGATATTCTGTACTCAAAATTGAAAACTCATGAATTAGATATTCTTGCTAGGAGAACCGGTTCCAAATCAATTGCACTTGTTACTAACCCTGGAAGCTCTAATGATGGTACTTCTACATATTGCTATGCTCTGTCTTTTTTGTCTCAACTAACTGATGAACAGCTAGAGCAATACCCAGAGGAAGAATTGGCACTCCTACCTCTCGTTTTACACGTGCCCTGCAAAATGTTCGTTCAAGGAAGAGAGGTGGAAACAATGCTCCGAGGTGCTTTGAATGTGGTGATCCAAATCACTTTCACCAAAATTGTCCTAAATTCTTATCCAAGATGGCGAAAGAAGAAAATGGGGAGGACAAGAAGAAGAAGCGCCCCTTCAAGATCAAGAATAAAAAGCGGGGCGACTTTGCTTGAGCGGTGACTCACAGTATTTTCTTTGTAATAAATGAATATGGTGAACCATGCTTGAGTGATGTGGATATCGAGTCTGATGAAGATGATGCATCCAAAAGCAAGCGCGACATTAATGGGATGTGTCTTATAGCTAGCAACAAGAGTGCTACCTCCGGCGACGACTACGACAGTGACAGTAACAATGAGGTAGAACTTTCTTATGATGAATTACTTAAAAGTGCTAGTAAATTGAGTTTCTTGCTTGATCACGCTACTGAAAGAATTAAGAAATATGACTTGAAATTTGCATCCATGAATTCTGAAATTACTAAACTTAAGTTTATGATTCCTAATGATGATTCCTGCAAGTCGATCACGCTACTCCATGAATTCTGAAATTACTAAACAACAGAGAAACACAATTAAAAAAAACATTGTCGCATGGATTCACCACAACCACTGGATCCCAGTGGAGTTGGAGCCGCTGCACGTACCAGGCCGTGCCATCTTCCTCCGATACGGGGCGGGGCGTGGAGTTGGCTCCCCATGGCGGCGCCCACCTCGTCTCCGGCCATGGCGGCGGCTACCTCCTTAACTGCATGAGATTGAGAAAGGGAAAGAACAGAGAGCGCCGAGAGAGGGAGAGTGGAAGAAAACCAAGAGTGAAGATGGGGAGAGAAACTTATGAGGGAGAAGGCCGGTGGCTGCTGATCTGTAGAGGAGAGGAGAGAAGGGCGGCTCAGATCCGGCATGGGTGGAGAAATATGGTGCGTAGGGGCCCACTTCTACTCCTCCAGGTGCCACACTTTGCCACTGCTCCAGTGGTCAGCCGGAGTCGCCCGTGGCCAGATCTAGAGGCGTCCTGCACCGGCGAGGCAAGGAGGACGGGCGCACAGCTCCTCCTCATCATCCATGACGCTGGCTGTTGATGCAGATAAAGAAGGAGGAGAGAGTTTGGGGGAGAGATAAGGAAGGAGGAGAGATTGGGGGGGAGAGGAGAGAGTTCGTAGGGGAGAGGAGACAGAACTTGGCGGCGGCAGGGAGGAGAGAGCGAGAGAGTTTGGTCATGGCATAGCTAGGGTTACCTTTATATAGGAAATAGATGGACCGAGATTTGTATGTAAGCCCAATAGTGTATTAGTGGCTGGCCAAATTGTAAAACCCGTTACTAATGGATATTTTTTTTGTTTATTCGTTTGTGTTTCTCATAGTCTATTAGCTTAATGTCTTAGTGGTGTAAAATAAGGTGTAATATTATTTGGCATGGCAAGCTACCTTTGTACAAAAAATGGATACATCATCTTGAACTATAGCACAGAAATGACGATAACTTTGGTCATTTGGCTTCAAAAATACCCATTTTTCGCAGTTGGAAAAAATCATTTTTTTATAACCAAAAAATTATAAATCTTTTTACGAATTTTTTTTGCCATGACAATATGCACATTTGTGCAAAAAATGTATAAATTATCATGAACTATGGCATAGAAAAGGGTAAACTTTGGTCATTTGGCTTAAAATCTAATGTTCAATTATGAGAAATAACAAGATTGTACTACATATGTCATTTTTCAAATGTTACCATATGATATTATTATTCCACTATATTAAGCAAGAAAAAATAAGACTTCAGCAAAAAGAACCACATTTTTCTGATTTTTTATGAATTAGTTATGATTTTTTTCAATCTTCAAAGCGCTCCAGGGGTCATCAGTGGCGGACTTAGATGTAAAGCCCGCCACTGATGTGTGTTTTTGTGAATTTTGTGATTTTTCAGACGTGGATATGAGTGACGGGCGCGGTACGCCCGCCACTGATGAGTGGTCATCAGTGACGGGTTTTATGCGCCCGTCAGTGATGACTCGTCACATATACACTGTTTTGTAGTAATGAATGTATAAATCTATCCTTAAGGGTCACCTTTTTGCTTATGGACAAGTTTTCTAGCACATTGCGGGTGCCCTTAGTGTACGACTATTTTCATATTTCGTTGACAAAATTTCAGAGTTTTCCAGTGGAGGCCGGAACCGACAGCGCTGGACCTCGTTTGTGTCCAGTGACGCTGGTCTAGGGGTGCAACATGGTGACCCTCAGGTACCCGTTGACCCTCCTGAGTTCAAACAAATGAATTAGTTTTTCAAAAAAATTATGTCATTTTGAAATTTTAGTTCATTTAGTTGAACTAAAAAGGATCAATGGATGACCTGAGGGTCCGCATTCCTCGCCAAAATTTCTGACATCGCATTGGGGGACAAAGTCCTGGTGATATCCCATCCAGATGATAATTTCGGTAGAAAGGATCCCTAGGATGCCCGGCCATTGCATCAAGTGCCAGGCTTCTCCGCAAATATAAGGATGCAACGCATGCCACATTTCACCGTAAGAAGAGGCAACAGGCTCATGAGGCCTGTTGTACTCGTGGCATATCGTCTAGGCTTTCCAGCGACAAACAGTTTGTCTCTACTTGTACTCGTGGCACGGCTATCACAATAGTGACACGGGAACGTTAGAGAAGAGGGCGCACCACGGCTCTCCACTCTTTCTCCGGAAAGGACGTCGAGGAAAAAAAACCGAGAACACCGAGGAGAGAGCCGTACAGCGCAGGGACGCAATGACCGTATAGCCGGGGACAAGCAAGGGCCCACAACAAATAACAGGGACAGCAAGCAGAACCCCGGGACGAACCTTGCGAAGGCGCACAAAGGAAACCAGTGCAACAAACGAATCATGGATGGAGGCTCACCGCGGCAGAACGAAGAACACCCACCGGCGACCGCCCATGGGCACGACGGAGAACAACGGCAGGTGAGCACGAAAAACACCCTCGCAGAACGAAGCGAGACCGACACGGGTAACCATCAGCCACAGCGGAGCGCCCTCGACGGCGTGCCTCCCCGGACGGCAGCAGCCAGGACCGACCGCTGGCAAAGATAGTCAAACCAACGCGGCACGGTTGCAACCGCCGCCCCCGACCTTCCACCTCGTAGTCATAACCCCAGCGGAAGCGCGGAAGAACGCAAACCTGCAACACAGCCAAAAACAACAAAACCACCAACGAAAGAAATCAAAGGAAGCGGGTACCCTCTGATCAAACACAAAGAAGGACAAACGGACAGACTTGCACGAAGCCCCTAAACACCATCCTCCGACACGTCGCCGCGCAAACACAATCCCTGAAAACCATGAAAAAAACAACCTGGCCAACGACGGGGCTAACGACGGGCAGGCAACCTTGAATGAAGAGCCGAAACACGAACCTCCGACTCGCCGCCGGCACAAGCCCCGGGCAGAGACCACAAAACCCATGGTGCCGCTGGCCCGAAGGACAACGTCCAAAAAGCACGCCGGCAGCCGTGCACCGTCGTCCACACCGAGGGAAGGAAACGACCGACGCGACGAAGCGGCCTCGCCGACGGCCCGCCACCCAAAGGAAACCCCGCCGGCAGGAAGAAGCAACTCAACACGGCAGACCCGGGATGCGCGAGCACGCAAAACCGACGGCAGAAAAACCTCGAGGCCACAAACGAACTCGAGCGGACCAACACGACGCAGAAGAACCAAAAAATGGCGGAGAACCATCCGGCAACAAACTAACAAACGACTCCACCACACCCCCACTGCATAGGCGCGCGACGGAACGAAGCGTCCCGGGGCAAACCATGGGAAGCGAGGCCGGCAGAGGTAGGGTCGCTGACAGCGGGCCACCCAAAAAAAACCTGTACCGGTGAGAAAACACAAAATACATGGGCACTCGCTCAGGTGGCACGCTGCCAGGGCGAAAAATCCTTTTCACTTTCGAATTGAGACTTACTAGTACAATGCCCGTGCGTTGCCACGGTCTCTTAAACATGTGCACGCGAAAATTCATGTTTATACAAAACATAACAATATAATTGGACATTCAATCAAAATGATCTCGGAGCCGATGCTAGCAGCCGCGGCCACGGACATGGCACCCAGTCCACGCGGCCCGCCGGCCGTGGCTGGCGTCAGAGCACGCGGTGGTGCAGTGCACGAGGAACCGTGCGGCGGTGTATAGCGCCGATCAGCTCTGAACCCCTTTGCTCGTCTCTTGCACGATAATCTAATCCGGCGCCGACGCGTATCGAGAGCGGTCACCATAGGAAGGTGTTGCGCGGGTAGATGAGTCGGCGGTGGCAGCTCGAGAAGACAGCGCTGTGGGAATATGGAAAGGAAGGTTTGATGGAGCGTAAGGAGACACGAAGAATCAGAACATGCACAGAAATTGATGCATGGCGGACGACGACGAAGATTTCCTTCGTACTTTTATTATTAGGGATTAGGGATAGATATCTGGACACTGACATTTTATTCGCTTCTAAAATCAATAGCCTCTCTTCGGCGTAGTATTTCGTATCAACGAGCGAGGAGTAGTATATATCAATACGTAATGCCATTATTAGATGCCAAAAAAAAAAAGAAACAGAAGCCGTTACGATGTCAGACGAAAACGAAAGTTGGATTCGTCGGAAGCATCCTCCGCTCAAACCAGACCCAGTTCCCGGTTCTTCCCCCGCCCCGAATAGTTCCCCCATGTTCGCCCCTGGCTCCCTTCCGCCACGTCTCACAGCGCCGCCGCGTACCGAGTCTTGGTATGACATCGGTGGCTCCTTCGCCCGGCGGTGGGCCGCGCAAGTCGACGCGGATCAGGCCGCAGCCCAACAGCCTGCCGCCTCCAACCCAAGCGTCTCCTCGTCCACCTGCGCCTTGCCCGCCTCCTCGTCCGCCGCCCCCGAGGGTTTGGCTGTCACCACCGCCGCCGCTCTGACCACGTTACGACCTGTTATTGCGTTCTTTCTTTCTTGATTCCTTGGTTTGGGGGATCTTTCTTGAGGGTTCGTTTGATTCCGCCGCCACCACCCAGCAGGCCGCCGCAGAGACCGCCGCCGCCGACGAACAGCCCGCCGCCTCCGATGACGGTTCTGAAAAACCCGTCAGCGACGACTACACGCGCGTCGCCTCCGGGCCAGATGTCGTCCCCGACCCCGGCGTCTCCTTGTCCACCTCGCCCGGCTCCACCGCCGCCTGCCCGCCTCCTCGTGCGCCGCCTCCGAGGGTTCGGCTCTGACCACCACCGCCGCTCTGACCACGGTACGACCTGTGGTTCTTGCATTCTTTGTTTCTTGTTTCGTTGGATTGGGGGATGTTTCTTGAGGGCTCGTTTAGGCGCCAATGTGCTGGGCTGCTTGCCCCGACCTGATCTCCCTCTTTCTATCGCTTCAGCTGCTTTTCCACGAGTATTTTCAACCCCATGGCCAGAAAGAGGAGTTAGCAAAATAAAATAAAATGCGTGATTGCTAAGCCTCCTGGTTCTAAAGTCCAGATCGAGCCCGGACCTTGGCTTCAGAATATGAGAGTTTCTAGCTCATACCAGCGTGAAATCAGTGTCATGTCATATCAACAGACCTCCAAAATGTAATTTTCAGGTCAACTCCATCCCATAGATCAGCCACAGATTGATTTTGTTAATTAGCAATTACATGCAGATCCCAGAATTTGGTAGCCAGACAACAATGGCCAAACAAAATGCCCTCCCTAAACTTGGCAGACCTACCATTACCCATTTGCCACCGATACCCTATTCTGGCTGCTATATCCTTCCAAAAGGGGGAAGCATTCGTTCCAGAACACCAAAAATATTAGGATTAGAAGTATTGTACTTAAAATCAACAATTTTTAGTACTCTCTCCGTCCCAAAATAAGTGACTTGGATTTGTATAGATTCTTATACAAATCCACGTCACTTATTTCCGGACGGATGGAGTATCTTTTTTGTTCTCAGTTTTCAGTATCAAACCTGAAACGACAACTATAATATCTCCAGTATTAAACCTGAAACTACAAGCAAACTGGAATTGTTTCAGTTCAGTCAATAGTCTCAGTTTCTTGTGACCTCCTAGTCTTAGTTTTATTTTCATTTTCATTCTTTTCTTAGTGCTGTCAGTCTTAGTCTCACCTGAGTTCAGTTTCTTATGACCTTTTAGTCTTAGTTTCTTTTCTTCTTAATAATTAGTCTTAGTTTCTTTCTTAGTATCTTTCTTTTTCAGTATTAATTAATCAGCTATATGCCAAATGAAATTTTATTGTTTAATCTCTTCCAAATGAAATGCAGTGTCTGATATATGCCAAATGAAATTGTCTTGTTTGTTAGTTTTGTGCCCCAATTTGTCAGTTTCAGTAGTGCCACACAAATATCAGCTATAAGTATCAGATCCCTACTCTCAAAAAGTCTGAGTATCTGTCATTCGATTAGAAGAAGGAATACTGTACAAAAGGATCCAAGGAGGGTCCCAAGGAAAACAGAAAAGAAAAAAAAACGGAAGGGAGAAAAGCCTAATCTCCCGGATCAGCCGAACACGCACGAATCTGCACCCGGATGTCCTCCCAAATGAGGAGGGCAACCTCAAGGATGGGCATCGCGGCCCCCTTGAAAATGCGCCTATTGCGTTCCTTCCAAACCCCCCACCACGTGTACAAGAGACTTCCGCTAATGGCCCGCTTCGTCGCCTTGGGGGGGGGAGCCGTGAAATTGAGCCTTGTATGCCGAGACCGCAGAGTAGGCACCCGAGGTGCACCACTTCCAAGTGATGGAGTCGGCCGTGTCGGAGAGGGTGATCCCACACAGAGCCTCCCAAAGTTCCACAAAGGCCGTCGACTGTCGAGGCGTGGAGATGCAAAGAAGAGAACAGATCCAATTGTGGGAGGTCAGCTCTTTCTGGACGGAGCTATTCTTTCACGAGGCGATAGCGAAAAGAGCCGGCCAGCGCTGGCTAGCGATCTGCCCGTCCGGCAGCCAGGCATCATGCCAGAACAGGGTCATGGCACCGTTCCCGAGTTGGATCCTGGTGGAAGCTCGGAACAGGGCCATATCGGTCGCTGAGCAGGGGGAAGCGAGTCCATTCCAAGGCCGGCCAGGATCAGTCCAGGAGAACCACGGCCAACGGAGGCGCAGCGCCCTCCCAAATCTGCAAAGATCCGGGATGCCGAGACCTCCCAGCTCCTTGGGGTGGCACACCAAGTCCCAGTTGACGAGCGAGAGCGAGGAAGGTTGTTGTCCCGAGGAGCCGTGGCGCATCCAGATGAAGGAGCGGATGAGCCTGTTGATCTGCTTGAGGATGCCGACCGGAATGGAGAAGACCGTGAGGTGGTACGTCACCATTGCCGAGAGGACCGACTTGGCAAGCACCACTCTGCCGGCCTTGGTGAAGTGCCGCGCCTTCCACCCCGCGAGTCTGGAGCCGATCTTGTCGATGAGAGGCTGGAACGCCACCGACTTGGGCTGAGCGGGAGCCCAAGATAGGTGCAGGGGAAGGAGCCCCTTCTGGCCGGGAAGGCATCGAGGGCGTCCCTGGACTGCTCCTCGCTGCATCCATTCGGGAAGAGCTCTGACTTCTCGAGGTTGGTGCGAAGGCCTGAGGCGTCGTCGAAAATATGAAGGAGCCGATTGATGGCCACAAGGTCGTCGACGTGAGGGCTGGTGAAGATGCCGGCATCATCGGCGTAAAGGAAGACCCGCACCTTCACCCGCGCGTCACGAAAAGGCCTAAGGATCCCCGCGTCCGTGGCGTGACGCAGGATGTGATGGAGCGGATCGATGGCAATGACCGTCTCGAATGCATAGAATCATGGGTATTTGCAAGTCCCTTAACATTCCAATTGGAAGAGGGTTATGCCTAGATGTTGCAACAAGATGGGGCTCTACAAACAGAATGCTAGTTGCTCTCAAACAATATAGGCCAGTTTTGATTGAGTATGCTCTAGTGGATTCTACCTATGCATGGAACCCTAGTAATCGTGATTGGAATTTATTTAGCACTATTCAGCCCATATTGAATTCATTTGCTGAAGTGACCACAGTTTTATCTGGATCAAATTACCCCACCGCCAACATCTTTTATCCATACATATTAGATGTTAAGATTGCTGTGAGCACACATGCTGTTCGATCAGAGGATGAGGGCTTGAGAGCAATGGGTAAAGCAATGCTTGATAAATTTGACAAGTATTGGGACAGCAGCTATGCAGAAGAGCAATTATATGACAATGGGAGAGATAGAAGAAAGAAGAAGAACAATGTGATGGTGATTGCTTGCATTCTTGATCCTCGATTCAAGTTAAGGCTTGTGGAGTATTGTTTTAAAGAGTTGTATGGAGAGAATAAAGGATCACGTGAGGCAGAAGACATAAAAACAGAATTCTCTGCTCTTTTTTCCAAGTATGAGATGCAACATCGAGAGAAAAATGGTGAGAGCAATGAGACTAGACAAACTGCAAGTTCTAGTAAGTCAACTACTACTATGTCTACACTCTCTAGTGGGTTTAAGTCATTCTTGGCCGAGACAAATGCAAACCCAAACAAATCTGATCTGACAAGCTATCTAGAGGACAAAAATCATCCCATTGAGGATACTAATTTCAAAGTTCTTGATTGGTGGAAGCTCAATGCTCACAGGTTTCCAATAGTTGCAAAAATGGCAAGAAACTTCTTGACTATACCGGCAACAAGTGCGTCTTTGGAGTCTACATTCTCTACAGGAGGTTGAGTTCTAGATGACTACCGCAGCTCACTTCGCCCTAGTATGGTTGAGGCACTGGTTTGTGCTTCTAGTTTCATTAAAGGTTCAAAAATTAATATGATGAAGCCTAGAATAGTTGAAGTAAGTTTACTTGCTGCTATTTTCTGTCATTGCACTTGTACAAATTTAATTCTTTGTGCATACTAAAATAGCTGAACTCTTGGCAGGAAGAAAACAATGATGATGATGTGGAGGTCATACCATTCCTGGAGTCGGTGGTTGAGAGCAACTAGTTTGTTTGTTATGCTTCTTCGATTCTTTTGCTGCTATATGCCTATATGATCGTGTTGGACTTGAGCGTTGTTTTGTGTTTTGAACGTACGGCCTTTTGTGATGTAATGATTATTTGAGTGATGGTCTGATGGAGACATGGACAGTTCTTTTGCTTTGTGGATTGGCCGGAGAGCCTGGAGTGGTGGCTCCTGTTAATCTGTTATGATTTATAATGTTGTACAAATGTTTTGTTTGTCAGTTTTTCTGCATACATGCTGCCCATTTTTTTCGCCGCTAACGAGCTTAACGAGCGCTCGCGAGCAGTAAACGAACCGAGCCGAACAGTCGAGCTCTTAACGAGCGAGCTCTTAACGAGTCGAGTATGCTCGTTAGCCAGGCCTACTACCAACGAGGCAGTTGGGCTGCGAAAGTTTTATTACTCTACAAAGGAGTATCAAGCGTTGGGATCCAGATTTGGGCATGTTTTCCCTTGGGCTGTTGCTATTTGGGCCGAATCTACTAGTAGAAACCGGAGCGCAAAGCCGGTCCCGCGGATGAAACGTGTCTTCTAATACAGGTAGTCTCGAAGTATACACCACACTCGAATATTCATTATTTTTCGGTAGTTTGTGTTGAAACATAGTATCAAAAATTCGCGTCTACTTTTGTTAATTTGGTTATAACCAAAACCGAACTGAAATTTAATGGTTATAACCGAAACCGAACCGTAAATTTATACGAAACCGTATTAACCGAAATACATAAACCGTACTAACCGAAAAACCTTATAAACCGAACCGAACTGAGAAACCGAACGCATACCTTGACTTGATAGTAAGACCGACATTTGACACAGTACTGATGCATTGCAGTAGCCAGCAGCAACTCTTCTAATGATTGACCTTAAAGATTGACTATCAACATAAAATGATTTTTCCTGATCTTTTGGTATCTTGTACTTTTGTTATACTCGTTTGTTTTTTCTTCTTAGATCATATAGGCCCCTCTTTTGGGCTTCTATGCCAGCTTCTAAGTTTCAGACGGCTGAATCTCAAAAGAAGAGAAAATTTCCCACAAGCTGCTAGGAGAAACGCAACCCAAATCATGTGTAAAAAGAGCTGCCATGAGAAACTGGTTGTATACTTGTGCTCAGAATTTCAGTTATACTTGAATAGAGAAAGCTTTGTGTATTTGTAAATTATTGTATTATTTTCTTCTTATTGTGTTGAATGGTTATAGGGCTGAAGGCCCATCTTCTACTGGTCCTTATAGCCCAGCAGGTCTTGTACTTGTCGTACCCTAGCTGAGCGGCCAGAGGAAGAAGAGCAGAGCAGCAAGCTGCTGCAGCCTGCAGGTGCATCTCCAGCAGGTTACCAAAAACTGGTTCCCTAAACCTGTTTTAGGGATAGGAGAGAATAATTTTTGAAAAAATTTGGTCCTCCAGCAGGCTAACGCCGTTCCCTATTTCTTTTCCTTCATCACAATGACATATTGGACCCACAGGCCATGACACAAGCTTTTCTTCTTCCCCAAATCCCCATCTGCTCCGTCAACACCCCGCCGGAGAGCACTTCCCCTCCAGTCGCGCTCGCCCCCGCTCAGCCCATCACGCCCAACTCGGTCGCTGTGGGCCCGTGCCGCCCGTTCGCTCGCCGCCTGCACGTGCGCGCCCATCTACACACTCCCGCCCTTGCCAGCCCACCTGCCACCGCCGTCGAGTCCGCCCGTGTACCACCGCGTCCTCATGCGTGCCTCTGCATTCATCCGCCCGCAGCGCCAGCTCGCAGGAGGTCGACGACCGGCTGAAGCTGTGGAGGGGATCGAGAGGAGGTCGAGGAGGGGTCCAGGAGGTGGCCATGGTGCTCCCCAACTTGCCGGCTGTGCGAATCGACAACAGCGTTGTCGTTGATTTGACGGTGGCGGGTGGAAGAGATGGCGGCAGAGTGGTCGCCGGGCACGATTCCGGCCGGCAATGAGGTCGAGACCTCTCGGAGGCGGCGAGGAAGGCTTATGGCGGTGCGGGGAGGTAGTGGAGGCGGCCGGACATCGCGGGCGGTGCGGCCTGGCCGGTTCGGTGGAGGCGGGTCGGGCGGAAGGCAACGGAAACGGACGGTTGGGTTCCCGTCGTAGCATTTCTCGTTTCCACAATTTCTGTTTGGGTTTCATATCCAGTCAGAAGGAGGTTTAAAAAGAGTAAAATGCACCCACACTCACTCTATTTGAGCCGTATTCTCGCTTAAGTCGACGTATTTTGGAAAATGAAAGATACGGTCACTGCATTCGACGAAATATCTCATCTCTGGTCACCGTTACGGTATTCGTACGTATTCGTATGATTCACTTGCCATGTCAGCCGACACGTAGGCGTGTGTTTTTGCAATCAAACCCTTCTGGAAAGTGGGCCCACCATCCCCCCGTCGCTCTTAAAAATTTCCCACCCCACCTTCAAATCCCTAGTTTCTCGTCTCGTCCTGTGACTCCTCCGTGCCGGCGGCCCGACCGGCTCCTCCGCCGCGCATCCCCAGCCTCCTCCGTGCCGGCGGCCCGGCACCCGCCATTCGACAGCCCGGCCGGCTCCTCCGCCGCGCATCCCCAGCCTCCTCCGCGCCGGCTCGTCCCTAGTTCCTCAATGTCCGCTGCCGGCAGTTCGTCCGCGTGGATGGCGGGTGAGCTCCCGCTCATAACATGTCCAGATTGCAAATGCCGGCAGGTGCATGTTTTCTTGTCGACCACCGCCCTGACATGTTCTTCTACAAATGCATGAACCACAATGTAAGTTAGCTATTTGGTTCTAATTTTCATCGTCTGTGTTTTCTGTTGCTGTTCATCTTCAAGTGAGCATGTTGCTTTTGGTGCATGTGCTTGTAGCCAAAGGTGAAAGGGGGGTGTGATTTCTGGCACTGGGAGAAATCGTACTGCAAGTACTTGGTGAAGATGGGATATATGGAGTCAAATGAAGTGGATCAGTTGAGGTCTGAGAAGAGCCCTGAGATGAGGACAGTAGGCAGGGAAGAAATGAAGTTTGCAGTCAGAGAAGCAAGTGTATCAGTTGGGCTTGGGAAAGAAATGCTTTCAATGTTGAAACTAGCTGTGTTGCTTTTAGCAGGGATTTTTGTACTCTGTTTAGTTATTGTAATCAAGATGTGAAAAATGCATGTATGAATGAATGCTATGGTGTTGAATGGAAAATTTGAATGCATAGTATAAATTTGGCTTGAGCAGTTAGTGAATGCAGTTGGACATTTAGATAGTAGTTTATAACTGAAACCATACAACAATCTAGTTCACAGCGTAGACAGGTTTAATGACTGAAAATTTCACTTGAAAATGTCAAACATGGACTCTTTCTTCTGCTTCTTAGCTGCTTGCACTTGCTCCCTTTGCATGACAGTAGCAGCCCTAGCTGCTGCAGCTGCTTCCTGCCTAGCTTGAGCTGCAGCCTTCTTTTCTTGAGCTGCCATCTTCTTGTCATGTTCTTGCTGAGTTCTCTTGGCAGCTGCTGCAGCCTTCTTCTCTTCAACTTGGACAGCCTTCTTAGCAAGTGCTTCTTCCCTTTTCTGTTTTGCAATGATAGCCTTCTGCCTGGCAGCTTCTTCTTTCTTTGCAAGTGCTGCAGCCTTCTTCTGCCTTTCTTTCTCTTCCCTCTAAGCCAGAATGTCAGCAACTTGCTTCTCATGTGATTCATACCTGGCTTCAAGTGTAGCAGAATTTCTAGCTGCAGATACTTGAACCTTGGCATGCTTCATAGCAGCAACCTTTAAAGCTAGATTTCCTTCTTTTGTTGCTGTGCTTGGTCCTGGACCAGCTTTTACAAGAGCCTCTCTAGCAGTTGCTATGAAAGAACTATCTGGCAAAGGACTAGGTTGGGCATTAACAACCTTGGGCATTGGTGTCTACAATGAAAGGATGAAACAAGTAAAGAAGTGCATAATTTTGAAGAAAACTGGTCTATAATTTGCCCTGATTGAACTCAAACAATTGAAACAAGTAAATAACTCAAACCATTGAAACAAGTAAAGAAATACCTGACTCATCATGGAATGAAGCATTGTATGTTCATACTGTGCTCCAAAAGGCACAGCATCTTCCATGTTGTGCTCTTGTGTTATAACAGGTTCTTCCATTGCTTCTTCTTGTTCCTATTACATAGTGCATAGTAAAAGCAGGAAGAATTCATATGTACAAATATTCCAGCTATGAGTTTTTGAACATGAAACTTGTTGAACTTTGTACCTGTGTTATGACTGTTTCTGGTTCCTCTTGCACACTACTTGTGGCCCTCTTCCTTCTCGTGTTCTGTTCTTGTTCCTTCTCATATGGTGGAAGACCAGCCTTAAAGTCATTGCAGCCTCTTTTGTTGTGACCAGCGAGTCCACAATGACTACAGATAATGACAATCCCATGCCTGCTGATCCTTTTCCCACCTTGCCTTGCAGGCACTTCCTCTACTGCTTTCCTTCTGTTTCTTGTAGGCCTTCCAACCTTTCTGCTGTACAGAGGTGGCTTTATGGCACAACCATTCATTGTAGTCCATTCTCTTCTGTCTTTACAAGGCATGATCACTGGACCATATGCTTTGCAAAATGTTTCAGTTGAATAACATGAATGCACTTTGGTCTCTGGTGGAATCCTCTCATGCCTAAAGCATGAGATGGCATGAGAGCAAGGGATTCCAGTCAAGTCCCATCTTCTACATGTGCAAGCATTGACATTGAGCTCCACTATGTAAACTCTGCCCCTATCTTGCACCTCAAATGTCCCATCTCCAGCAGGTGATACAAAACAAGTTGATGCAAGTTCTCTGTTCTTGGCTAATATTTTCCTTATCTTTGGACAGATGGAACCATGCCATGATTGGGCTTCTTGCTGTTTGTTGTAAAACCTGGACATCAGTTGGGATTTGATTCTGTCAATCATGGTCAGAATTGGCAACTCTCTAGCTTCAAGGATGTACCTGCCATGTGCAGAAATAAACCAGCTATGAGTGCATAATTGAAAAGCAGTAACAATTTTTGAACATGAGTACATAATTGTCCAGCAGTAACAATATATTGCAATCTAGGCCATACATGGTAACAATTTTGGGTTCACTTGTTGAAGACCTCAGAGTTATTATTGAGCAAAATGTCACACTTGCTGAAGTCATTTTGAAATGCTCTGACCCAAGTGTTAGGTGGCAGATTATCTAACCATTGAAAGGCCTTCTTGTTCATAGCTTCCATTTCCTTTCTAGCCTCTTCCCAAGTATCAACAGTAGTTCTTCTAGCTATCTTCCAAAGCTGGTTCTTCAGAGCATCTCCTCTAAAATTAGCTATTGTGAAATTCTGCCACATGTGCCTCACACAGAATCTATGATCTGAATGGGGGAACGACGATGATACTGCATTTATCAAACCCTGAAATTAAACAGAACACAATTAAATTCTGCAGTTCATAAACAATAAAGTGAACACACAGAATCAATAACACATACCTTTTGTTTGTCAGACATAATTGTCCAGCATGAGGTGTTATCAATTCCTAGATCTTGCTTCAGGGTGTTCAGAAACCAGGTCCAAGATGTTGTGTCTTCCACCTCAACAACAGCAAATGCCACTGGATAGATGCAGTTATTTGGGTCCATGCCCACTGCTGTCACTAACTGCCCTCCAAATTTAGTCTTGATATGGCAGCCATAAAGACATATTAGAGGTCCGCAACCAACAAGGAACCCCCTCTTACAAGCATCAAAACTGAAATAGCATTTGCTGAATCTGCCTTCATTGTCAACTGAAAGGAAGAAAGTGCTACCAGGGTTGGATCTCCTCACTTCATTTGCATAATCCCAAAGGAGATTGTACTGACCAATTTCATCTCCATAGATTTTCTTCATGGCAAACCTTCTTGCCCTTGATAACTTGCTCCTTGAAGGTGTCATACTCCAGTCCATTTGAACTATCCTTGAGAAATTCTTTAAACTCATGTTTTCATCAGCTCTGAAACACTCAATGTACTTCTCTGACAGAAATCTTGATGTAAATTTCTTGATCTGCCACTTCTTTCCACAAGTATGTTCATCATTGTGCCTCTTGATCACAAAACAGTTGGTTCTACTATCATGTGATGCCCATATGGACCAAGGACAGCCTGCTTCACACTTAGCTGAGATTCTAAGCCTATCATTGACTGGCAAGGTGATATCCACTCTATTCTTGCAGCAACACTCCCTTATTGCTTTCCTTAGCATCTCAGGTGACTCAAATATCTGACCAATCTGTAAGATAGGATTGATCATGTCTTCAGGTCTGAATCTCTTGAAGTTGTGCTTCACCTCATCATCTTTCTCAGAATCTGAGTCAGGGAGATAGAGCTCATCTTCTTCTGAATCTTGTGCTGGTTCTGCCACATCCTTTCCTTTGCCCAGAGCCAAGTGGTCAGCAAGTAAATCTTCATCTTCATCACTGATGTCATAGTCACTGTCAACTATCTCTTCATAATCAGTGTCAGAGTCAGAGTCAGAGGTAGAATCAGAATCAGAATCACAATCAGCTGACTAGTAGCACTGAACTATCTTAGCAGGTGAGATCTCTGTTGGCACTGCAGTATAAAAAGTTGGCAACTCCTGCTCAGCTGGCAATGCTTCAACCTCTATCTGTTTCCTAGGTGATATCACTGTTGGCAACTGAGCTATTGGGCAAAGAATTACATCATCTAGTGCTTGTCCAAGGCTACCTTCATGATCAAGGTAAACATGCAAAAACTTCTTCCCCCAAACCACATATGACCTCATCATTGTGGTCTGTCTCCTCATCAGATTTCATGTCCACAGGACCACCCTTGCTCATCTCTACACCAGGCATGCAGAAGTACACCTTAAATCTCCCTGCCATTTCATACCCCAGCCCCTCCACGATATCTTCAATGTCTTTGAAGCACCATTTATCCCCTGGTATATGATCTACCCAAGCTTATCTGCCACCGACGTACCCCAAATTCACACCACTACCAAGAAAGAAACCTCCATGATGCAGAAACATACTGAATCCGTACTGGGTATCACAGCTATCTACACATATGAAGCAGAACACAAAAACCCTCAAGCACAAATCGAATCTAAAAACCTAATTTCTAACAGCACATAATCTCCAGAAGAGTAAAACATGATTTACGGACGAAATTAACCAACCAAAATCACCTAATTCACCAAAGCGCGCTCAGTTTTCATGGATTAGGAGCACTTACTATACACCGGAGGTCGGGCGCCATCGCGGCGACGAACTGGCCGCATGGTGACCTCGTCGTGCCGCCGCACCGCCACCAATGCTGCCACCCTGAGGTCGACCGAACCAATCGCTGAAGAAGATCGCCCAAAATCAAACCCTAGGACTCCCCGATCACCGCCGCCGTAATCGCCGCCCTTAGCCCCCTTTCTCCGCCTCTATCTCTCTCTCTCTGTTCGACCGAAGGAAGGGAATCCGAAGGGTTCAGGGACTAAACTGCAAAAACCACATGCCTTAACTGCTCCAGCGACGGGGGCATGGTGGGCCCGCTTTCCAGAAGGGTTTAATTGCAAAAACACACGCCTACGTGTCAGCCGTGGCAAGTGAACCGTACGAATACTGTAACGGTGACCAGAGATGAGATATTTCGTCGAATGCAGTGACCGTATCTTTCGTTTTCCAAAATACGTCGAGTTAAGTACGCATACGGCTCAAATAGAGTGACTGTGGGTGCATTTTACTCTTTAAAAAACATACCCCCCTCCCCGCATTGCCCTCCTTTGGCGACTCGGGGGAACCCTAGCCGCCGTCGGCCGTAAGGGCCCCTTCCCGTGCTTCCCTGCACCGTTGCCTCCTGAGGGCTTGCTGGCGAAGCCACTCGTCAGGGAAGATGGCGGCGGCGCGACTTCTTCACCCTCTCAGGACACTCGCGGGCGGGGCCATGATGGCGAGGCGCGACGACGGGGGACGGGCGGGCGAGGCCACGGAGGCGGCGCACGGTGCACGACGGAAGCCCGGCAGGCGAGGCCGCATGTGCCTCCAGGGTGCGGCCGCGGTGGTCTGTGCGCTCTGTTGTTGCTGCCGTCGATGGCGTGGGCCCATTCTGGGCCTGGTTTGGGCCGCGCCGACAGGCGCGCGCGTGCAGGAGGAAGCGGGCGTGGTGGCTGCTTCGGTTGGTGGAGTTGGGGGTGTGGTGGCTCCGGCCAGTTGCGCGTTGGGTGTCAGATCCAGTTCTTGGGGCGTCAGATCCGGCTCGTGGGGCTGTCTCGGCGCCCTGGCCGGTGCCCGGTGGTGGTTGGCTGCGTGGCGTGCGACACCTTCGTCGACGCTCGCGGTGGTGCGGTGGCCCCTGGTCAGGCCTTTCGGCTTGCTGCGTGGCTGCTCCTGTCCACGGTGGGTGTGGTGGCTGCGGGTGAAAACCTAGTGCCGACGTGTCGGTGCCTGTACGACGGCGTCCTCGGACGTTGTTTCCCTTCCTGAAGGTGTCGTCGTGCAGTTTAATACACATCCCACCTTTCGCAAAACGAGGCGTCTCCGAGCGAAAGCTCAGGTTCCTTGTTCGAATCGGGTAACAGCGGCGTCCTTGGACGTCGTATCCACCTTGGAGGCGTTGCCTCTGGAGGCCTCGTTTGGCGGCGGAGTATGCTTGCAGGTGTCTTGGCCAGGGATGGCGGCTTCTTGCGACGCGGGCGTGCATGCTGAGGTGCGAGCTGTTGCTTTTGGGCAGCCTTTCTTTGCTCCGATCGTCGAAGAAGCCCAGTTCCGCCTACCTTCTTCTGGCACATGGAGTTGCTCCGTGTTCGGCGTCATTGGAGCGGGAGTGGTTTTGCTCTTCCAATGGTGGCTTGTTTTTTCGGTTTTGCTTTGTGTGTGCTTGTAACCAGCGGTTTCTCGCACAGTTTTCCTAGAATAAGATGTGCATTGTACTTGGTTCCCTACATTGTACTTGGTTCGTTACATTTGGGTAAGCAGGCTCCAATTAATTAGAAACAGAGGGAGTAGTTGTTTTTGTTTTTGTTGTAGTAATTGGTTCACTACATTTGGGTAAGAGGAGAAAAAAAATAGGAAAATTCCCTAAAAACTTTAGGGATTGGGAACGAGGCAGGGAACCTGCTCTGCTGGAGCAATTTTTGAAGGTTTTTAGGGAATGGGGCGGTTGTTTTTGGGAATGGATGATTTTAGGAAGTGCTTTAAGCCACCTTCCTCAAACTACATGGTATGGGAGCAAGGGACGATGGAGGTGGTGGTGAGGGCGTAGTTGCCGGCGTCGGCGGCGGAGGTAGCAGCGCGTCATTGCAGGCTGCTTGGTGGGTGCGTGACGGCAAGGCTGCGAACTGCGAGCTGGTCTGCGCGGTGGTGGAGCTGCGCACGTGAGGGAGGAGGAGAAAGCAGAGAAGACTGAGGCGGCCCTTTCCTCTTTTCTGTGGCAAGAGGAGACCTGCTCTTGTGAAACAGTGGCAGGACGAGAGGGCAGCCCTACAAGGGGCGCTGAAGAGGGGGTGCTGCAAGAGGTAGTGTGATCGAAGTCATGGGGACTGAATTGGCCACTGCTTTGGAGAAGCTGGCGCAACTTCTAATCGCCAAGAATGCAGACACCTCATCGTCTGCGGGTGGTGCGATGGTTGTGCCTCAACCAGATCAAGTTCAAAAGCTTGAGCTCATGCCGAATGATGTCAAGCTGGAAGGTGTGGGTAGAATCAAAAAACAAATGTATCACAAGATTAAGTTAGTAAATTATGGTAGGCACTGAACATAATTTCCTCCTTTGAATAATAATTTCTAGTATGCTAAACTAGTTTTATCCTTGAATTTGTGCTGAAAGAGTAGCTTTTGATTTTGTTATACTCAAGGTTTTTAACCTGCAAGGTAATAAACTATTGTGGTACATGTCGCTTTGTTTGCTGGGGCTGTTGGAATTGTCACTTCCAATTCTCTGACCATTTTATTTTGGTAATAATGCAGTCTTCACTTCTTTTTGTCAGACATGTCAGGGAAACATCCGTTGTACAAGAAGTATGTGATCCACGTATGTTCTTGTTTATGCATTTGTTTTGTCACTTTAAGTGCTGACACAATTTTGACCCGTTGCAGAGTCTATGTATTTTTCAGTTCTACTACGACTACTAGCTATTGATAGGCAGGTATCATGGCGTACAACTTAACCTCTCAAGATTATTGGTTTGGATTAATAATTGTTATCACAAAATCTTCTGTTTGGTTTGCATGAATCCATTGATTTTTGTGCAGGGCTTCATAACCAACCATGACAAGGCTATAGAACAGCTGTTCACTGAAAATGCAGAAGGTTCAATGAAGTACAATTCATGCATTAAAATGATGGCAACTCAAATTGCTACTGTATTTGTGTCAACGAGGGTACTGTTTTTTCTGCTTTATGTTATTTGCAAAGTTTTGAGGTTTTTATTCACTACAACTTTGTTTCCTCTCTTATTGCCCAATTGTTATTTCATCTTTTTTTTCCTATCCAGTTTTACTTTTTATGAAACAACTATGAGAAGTTCTTTTACCAACATTGAATGTTTCCAATTATTATAGGAATTTCTTCCTATCGTGTTGCCAGGACAATTGATGCTTCTACTTTGACAACTCTACGAAATTTAGTCCCCACAAAGCTTGCGGCCTCTGTGTTGAATTGCTTGGGGAGATAAAATCAACAATACATGTATTCCCTCAGACAAAGACATGTGAGTTACTTATTGTAGACCGGTAGATGGATTAGGTACGAGGATATTTTTATATGTTTGCTTTTCATCGACTGCCACATGAAATGGCTGCAGATTAAATGATGGTTGTGCATGGATGGTAACAAATATGTACAAGATGTGGGCAAATAAAAAACATTTTAATACAGTTCACTGTGACCCAACTTTCAGTTCTGTTGTAATCATGTTCCTTAATGTGAATCTCAAAGAACAGGCGGCAAGTAAGAACTAAGAACGGTTCATGTACTGTGAAAAAGGAGGTGTTGTTGGAAGATCACGATCCAATATGGCTTGAGCTTCGGCATTTACATTTTTCGGATGTAAAATTGTTGCTACGGTCGTCTTCAAACCTTGTTGTATGTTTTGGCAATTGCATTATTAGATCAATGTTGCAGGCTAATTTAAGATTGCATGAGAAGATGACCAGTTTTATATCAAAAAACAAAGCTGCGCAACTACACAAAGCAAAGTTTGGTCAACAAACAAGGTTAGTTCAACAAATAGAACTGTTCTAAGTTGGGTTATGAAGAGCAATTAGCTCAAGGGAGTATCCAATTATTACAATAAACATTTAGAACTCAGGTTAAAAATAGAACTGTTCTAAAATGTATGTGCTTTGCACATGGTAGCTTTGAAACAAACATCGCATCTTAAAAGGAGAACTCCTGAATGGAGAAATGCACAACCAAACCACAATCAAACTGGTTTAGATAATGACATGGTCTTCAGAAGTGAAATTTTTGCCACCAGTCTATGCTTGAGATTCTGTTTTGCCTGGTTTATTAATTAATTAGGTTTATGCAATGCATAATGACAGCCTAAATACTTGAAGTGTGCGGTTTCTAGGATATACTCACTATGCATTGAAAATAGATTATTAAGACTTTTGTTATGCGTTGAATTAATTCTCGTCGTTGAGAAGATTTTGTTCACGTTGTAATGTCAAATCCTCATGTTTGATTTGTAGAACTGGTGGAGAGTTACCAGCAAAACTGCAAAAGAACTACTTTCTCCGATCTATACTACTTGTCGCATATTTGTCCAGATACACATGTATCTAGACGTGTTTCGTTGTGTAGGTACATGTGTATCTAGACAAAGCTGTGACAAGTAATATGGATCGAAGGGAGTACATAAAATGGTCCAAGCCCTTCCACAGTACAGTGATTGTTGAAAAATAGCAATGCATATTTGAGAATATTCTGAAACACTTTGGATAATTGGAGAGTGTTGGGAATTAGTTATGCATATTTGAGAATATTCTAGAATACTTTGGATTATTGGAGGAGAAGATATTTATAAGGAGCCTTCTAGTGAATATGAGAAGATTGGAATATTCTAGAAGGCTTGAGAGATTGCTTGAAGATGGTTGCTATTTACCATGGAAATATCTTAGGGTACCTTTCAAGAATAAGTGGGAATTCTCTAGAACTAAGTACATGTAGAGTATTCTAAAAAATTGTAGTAAGATGTACCACATGCTCTTCTAGAACTATAAATAGGGGTGATCCCCCTCCCCATGAGTTGTACCACAATCACCACAAGTAGTGTATCACCACACCAAGCAGAAAAGTGAGCTACCATGGTAGAGTTGTGTGTACATAGGGTAGCCACTAAAGAGAGTTTTGTACCAATATTGAAATAGTGAATAAAGTGTTGAGTTCTACAAGTTTGATATCCCAAGTAGTGTAGTGTGCAAAGGCCCTCAAAAGTGGGTGTTAGGGTCGCCACCCGTAAAATCTCTACAGTTGGTATCAGAGCAGGTTGGTCGGGACCATTCAAGGAGGAGTCTTCAGTAAGTGCGGGGCACATACATCAGCTGGTTCAGTGGTAAGAGCAGGGCGCTTACATAACTCAGGGGGGCACTGAGAGGCGGTAAAGGGAGATTCTGCCGAAGCACAGTCTGGGGCTGTGGAGATCACTGGTCTGGGACCAAGTGAAGTGGACGCAGGGCGTCAATCGAGATGGCGGATCTCATGATCGCATGCAATGGCATGTGGAGGCTCAATAGTCATAACTATGGCTATTGGCAGACCTGCATGGAGTCCTATTTGCAAGTTCATGACCTATGGGAGGTCATCGCGGGCATCGAGACAACTCCTCTAGAGAATGCAGAAGCTTTGCGGAAGTGGTGCATCAAGGTAGGCAAAGCTATGTTCGTGCTGAAGACGACGATTGAGGAGGATCTAGTGGAGCACATCAGAGATGCAAAGACACCGAAGGAGGCTTGGGACACATTGGCGAAGCTGTTCTCAAGGAAGAACGAGGCACGACTTCAGCTCCTAGAAAATGAGCTCGCAGGTATCTCACAAGGCACTTTAACTATTAGTCAGTATTTTACAAAAGTTAAAAATATTTGTCGTGAGATATCCCAACTTGCCCCGGATGAGAAGGTGAGTGAGGCTCGGATGAGGAGAATCATCATCCATGGTCTTAGACCCGAATACAATGGGTTCATGGCTGCGGTGATGGGATGGCCTATTCAACCTTCAGTAGTGGAGCTGGAGGATTTATGGGCTAATCAAGAGGAGCTAGCCAAGCAGATGGACAGTATCACCTTTAAAAAAAGAGATGGAGACGATGCGCTCTTCACCTATAGGAGAAGATTCCACTAAGGAGCCGAGAAGCGGTGAAGGAGAAGTGGACGAAAGATGAGAGGTGGTGCCCAAGGGAGAGCAGCTATTTAGGGGGAGCTCAAAGAAGAAAAGAAGATCAGCGGGAGCTGATACATGAAAGGAGAAAGAAAGGTGAGTGTTTTAATTGTGGCAAGAATGGCCATCTTGATAGGGATTGTTGGAGTCCAAAGAAGCACTCGGAGAAAGAAGTGGTGACTATGGCGGATGTGGTCTTAGAGGAGGAAGAGTGGAATGCTCATGAAGGATTAAGCATGATGGAAGACGAAGTCTATTTTGTTGAAGACCTAACTGAAGGTGAGCATCCATCAATCCAAGGTGTGGCTCTAGAAGAATCTAGAGAGGAAGAGAATGAGGATGAAGAGGAATGGGATGCTGAAGGTGGCTTCTTCATAGAGGATCTAGAAGAATCCGAAGAAGAAGAGAATGATAAAGAAGAAGAATGAAATGATGAAGGTGGCTTCTTCATGGAGGATCTAGAAGAATCCGGAGAAGAGGAGAATGATGATGAAGAAGAATATGAAATAGAAAATGACTTCTCCACCGAGGTGAGAAATTTAGAACCCATGCATGAGCTTCCAGTGTTTGGATATGACAGTGACGATGGAGACTTGGAAAATCATGAGGATAAGCCAAAGGAACAAGGGCTTATATAGTATATGGATGAGAAGCCACATGAGAAATCTAAGTATAACGGAGATGGTGATGGAGTATTAGTCATGCAAGATGATCTATCAATGAAGGTAATGCAGAAAAATTGTATGGATCAACATAGAGTCAAGGAACCCCAACGGAATCAACAGGAGGTAAAAAAACATGAAGTATGGAGGACAAAGCCACCAGATCTGAGGTATGTCTGTGGTTCCCTTTCTCAAGTATCTTCATACATGGAAATAGCAAAAGGTCAAGTTTGGAGACAAAGAAGAGAACTGAGCTGCGAAAATGCAATGAGGTTAAGAAGAACTCAATGCACGAAGAAAAGAAGAAAATTCGCAATGGAAGAGTTCAGAATATCCAAGGACATCATTGAAGATATAATTGGAAGTCAAGTATGTATTGAGGGGGAGTGTTGAGAAATAGCAATGCATACTTGAGAATATTTTGGAACACTCTGGATAGTTGGAAAGTGTTGGGAATTAGTTATGCATATTTAAAGATTCTAAAATAGTTTGGATTAATGGAGGTGAAGATATTTATAAGGAGCCTTCTAGTGAATATGAGAAGATTGAAATATTCTAGAAGGCTTGAGAGGTTGCTTGAAGAGGGTTGCTATTTACCATGAAAAGGTCTTAGGGTACCTTTCAAGAATAAGTGGGAATTCTCTAGAACTAAGTACATGTAGAGTATTCTAGAGAATTAAAGTAAGATGTACCACATGCTCTTCTAGAACTATAAATAGGGGTGATCCTCCTCCCCATGAGTTGTACCACAATCACCATAAGTAGTGTATCACCATACCAAATAGAAAAGTGAGCTATCATGGTATGGTTGTGTGTAGGAGAGCCATTAAAGAGAGTGTTGTACCAACATTGAAATAGTGAATAAAGTGTTGAGTTCTCGTAAGTTTGATATCCCAAGTAGTGTAGTGTGCAAAGGTTCTCAAGAGTGGGTGTTAGGATCGCCGCCCGTAAAATCTGTACAGTGATCAAATTGAAAGCTTTCCCTTCATGTTGATGTTTGTATTATTGTTTTCCGCTTTGAGCTCCATATTTGTGGTCTGTGTCCTCGTGTAAGGTTGAACTATAAGCTTGCTGTAAAAAAAAGGTTGAACTATAAGCATATCAGATTACTGAATTCTCAATGATTTCTTAACATAACATAGCCAATGCAAGGATAAATGTTGAGCGGGCAGTATTCTTCAGAAATTTAAAATGTATGAATTATTTTAAAATAAAGTTGACTTGACTTTTCATCAACTTGTATATAGACAAACAAATATATTTGCCTGGAAACCATTAATCAAACAAATGTTCATGCCTCAGCGTTGCAAAACTCTTCTCTCTGATAAAATTCACATGCGGCTCTCCTGCATGGTCTCAAATAAAAAAACCGTTTGTGTTATTTCTATTTCTATTTGAGCTAGCCACAGGTTGTATCCATTGATTAGGATTCAGCTCCACCAGGTGTTGCTGTCACTAGAATCCCAAATCCCTAGCACTGCCTCATTCTTGCACTCCTATTTTCTCGTGGAACTAGGCTATGAAGATTTTGAACTGGCTTCCCGAAGAACATGAGTTAAAAAAAAACTGTTTGCACACACCAATGAACATATTTTACTTTTGGTTACCTATTTTTGCTACAGATTGCAGACAAGCTCAGTGACATGATCAAACAACAGCATTTGAAAGATGCCGGGCAGCTCAAGCAAGATCTTGTGTTTGGTGAAGCTGGGATAAAAGAACTAATCAATTTCTTTAGAAAACGTCTGGTAATTATGAGTTGGACTCGAACCAATAAAGTACTAGCACTAAACCTGTCTGGATATCATATTGACATGTTCAACTATTTAATCCAGGATAAGTTGAAGAAGCAGTTACAGCTGAAACTATGGTACTCCAAGATGGGTTGAACCTGGCGGAGCTTGTTGGGTCCAATCGGATTGTCATGAATTCTGACTGCATGGAGGTGATTGATTCTATGAAGCAGGGTGATTTCAATCTTAGCCTGGCTGCCACACTTGTTCTTCATCTGCTCTTTCAGTTCCAGATGTTGGAATAAAATTGGTCTTAGTTGGGATCTTTCAGCGTCGATCAAAGACAGGATGGTGATTGCTAATAATTCCTTCAGGGAGGGCCTGGGTTTCTGCTTATCTTCATTTGTGCTGCTTGGCACATTTGGAAGCAGCGCAATGAACTTATTTTTGAAAGGATCCTCCTTCCGCTCGTCGATGGCTTGTTAACTTTAAGCAGGAGTTGCTTACTAATAGCCTTAGGATTAAAGAAGCTCATAGGATTGCTATTCTTGATTGGCTCTCCTCGTTTGATGGGATCCGTTAGTGTTGTCTTCTTTCTTCTTGTGTGTGCTGGGCTGTGTGTCTTTGTGCCCTGGAGTCTTTGACCTCCTTGTAAATATTTGTAAATATTTCGTTTTTTTAATATATTCACTATCGGAGTCTTCTACAATTTTCCTTTCAAAAAAATAATCTTAGCCTAGCTGCTGCTATTTATGGTGATTGTTTTTGGCTTGTCATAGTTTTGTTGAAATTGTTATGATCATCGTCCTAGGAAAACTAATATGGCTGCTCATATCTTAACTAGTCGTGCGGATGGGTCAGTGGCTACTGTTTGGCATACTGATCCTCCGGACTTTCTTATGTATGTAATCACAAACGATGCATCTTTGTTCCCTGATTAATAAAGCGTTCGATGATGGCTTTCCCTAAAAGAAGGATATAAGTTCTGAAAACAAGCTCCCTTTGCTAATGGTTTATGCTGCAATTACCCAGAAAGATACAAGGTGACAAGGGAGCAAAGCTGATCCAGGTAACTTTAGTTTTATGTTGGGAAAGTTAGCAATCATACATCCAATTAGACTTTGACAAGTGAGCACGGGGTAACGAGAACTGTGCTCTTGGGGAACTTGTAGGTGACAATTGGCATGCAAATGCTGTTTTCCAACATGAATGGTATTTCCAGTGTCACTGAGAGATTAGTCATTGGTTCTTGTACGTGTCATTGCTCACTAGAAGATGTTTTGTCAAAGGACTGGCTTAACGCGCGACCGCGCGTTAGCCTCCGCGCGCGACGGCTCACCCGGCTGTATGTGCTAGCATGCATGCATCTTACAACTCGCCAGCTTAGATTTGATTGGCACACGAGACACAAGATACCTTTACTCAACCACATTAGACAGAGACCGCGTGCGTGGAAAATTGAATTTTTTAAGCGTGCTAACTCTCAAAGCATCAACTGTAATTAAATTTACCGTTTGCTTTGTGTCAAAAGTTTTCAAAATCAAAGCAATTATCAGTGCATGGTATGGCAATTGTGACCGAATAACAACATTGTAACTAGATTGTACACGACATGTCAACTAATAATGGACGACATGACATTTATGACTAAATAAAATGGCAACTATATACTACATGACATGGCAAATATGACCAAACGACATGAAAACTAGGTAGTACACAACATGACAAACTAGTAGTGCATGGCATGCATGACACCTAAGACCAGACAACATGTCAACTTGGTGCTTCACAACATGACAACTAAAACCAAACAACCAGTGCACGACATGGCAACTAGGGCCGAACAACATGGCAACTATTAGTGCACGACATGACACATTGGACTAATTGAACTACATGGCAAGTGGGACCAAACAAGCGGTAGTGCACGGCATGGCAACTAGGAAGTACACGTGATGGAAACTAGTAGTGCACGGCATGGCACTTCGGACCAACACAACATAACAACTAGTAGTGCATGACGTGCCACTAGGACCGACAACATGACAATTAGGACCAAATAACATGAAAACTATGTGGTACGTGACATGGCAACTAGAGCCAGACAACATGACAACTGTGACCACATAACATGAAATCTATGTCGTACATGACATGGCAACTAATAGTGCATGACATGGCAACTAGGCCGGAACATGCCAAGTAGATACCACACGACATGGCGACTAGGGCCGGATAACATGGCACGACATGGCGACTAGGGCCGGACAACATGGCAAGTAGATACCACTCGACATGACAACTAGAGCAGGACAACATGGCAAGTAGATAACACTCGACATGGCTACTTGGGCCGGACAACATGGCAAGTATACCACACGACATGACAACTAGGGCCAGACAGTATGGCAAGTAGGTACTACACGACATGGCAATTGATAGTGCACGACATACATGACAACTTGGTAGTACACGACATGGCAATTAGTAGAGCATGGCATGTCAACTTCTTCCAAAAAAGTGTGGTAATTCTTGCATTATGGCCCGTTAAGAAAGGGATTTGAAGAACTTTGTCGAAATATCTGCAAGTGAGGTCTAATTTTGAAACCCTCACCGACACGAAGCCAATTGTGATTTTGAATCAACTTGGTGTCTTATTTTTTTTTTGCTAGTGGTCATTTTTGTTCACCTTCAATTATGCTTAGCAAAAAAGAAAAAAAAACTGCATGCGTGCAAGCACCCAACAGCAACAGCAGCAAGAGGCAAGAGTGCGCGAGCAAGGCAGCAGGCCACGCGCAGCAGCAGCAGGATGCAGCGTAGCAGGTCCCGCGGGCAAGCCGCGCAGCAGCAGCGCGCTGGAGCACGTCGCGCGGCCAGACAAACGCGCGCACGTGCGCGCCATATATTTCCCGTTTGTCAAAAGGTACATCTCATCCTTTTGTACAGTAGCATATTTCTAAGAACTTGCACATTCTAGCTTCAATTCTCTAATTTATGACTAGTACTTCAAATTAAGTAAGAGGACTTGTTTTGGCAGCCGGCTGGATTATCGGTGGACGACATGATTGAAGTGAATAAGATGCATTGCCTATGTGCGCCTGATACTAAAAAGTATTCAACAGGTGGCTTTACTATGAAATTTGATTTACATAAGGTAACTTCTTGAGGTAGAATAGTTGACAAACTGTTATGTATATCCTACTAAAGTATTAATGGTAGCAGCAAACATTTTGAAGTTCTCGGTACTGTTTCTTGCAATCATATATCTGCATACACCATACAGTAATGTTTTATGTATTGAGATACTTTTGTCTTCAGTCCTGTTCGCTTATTCTCAAAATTTCTTTTACACATTATTCTACTCTAAATTAATTTTTCTTTATCCACCATGAGAGTGGATTTAGAGACCATCTCACTCTATTTTGTCAAACTGCTGGTCAATGGATCGAGGGAGTATTTGATGATCTGCTACACCCAGCGGAGAGATACTCAAAAGTACGTACGTGATGATGCTAAAATTATAAAGCGATCAATGGATCCATCTATGAAAAATCGCAAAGAACATTTGCCTAAAGAAAGAAACGTACTTCCTCCGTTTCATAATTCTTGTCGAAATATTATGTGTATCTAGACACTTTTTAGAAATAGATACATCTATTTTTGGATAAATTAGAGACAAGAATTATGAAACGGAGGGAGTAGTACCTTAGATGTATGCACAATTATTTTGAATTTATTATAATTCAGAGAGGAAATTTCACAAAACCACATTTTTTGGCAACTTTTTCACGGAGCAACAATTAATGAAAAACGGTCCGCAATATCACACTTTTTGTTATCAAGTTGTCACTTAGCCAGAAACCGCTTATGTTGGTGGTTTTGCTCGAATCCTGACCGGTGGGGCCCACATGTTGGTCGCCATCTTCGCCGCTCCCGAGCAACTCCGACTTGAAGATGCTCGTCCATGTCGCCGTCTGAAAGGGAAACGTTGCCCCTGTATGGGTTTTGATGAATGATGACAATATGGTTGAGGAAGTAATGAATTGCACTGAGTGTTTCAGGTTTTAGTTCCTCAAAAGAGTTGGTTTAACCAGCATCGACGACCCCTAAAAATTGAAGTACAGATACTGGCTTGAAGTATGAAGAACTCAGTGAAGAACGGTGAAGAACATGAAGCGTAGCTTTCTTCATAGGTCTTTTCGTAGTTTTTTCTTCACTTGAGTATAGGAATGCCGTACTACTAAAGGGGGTTTGAAGTATGGTGCTGGTTCAGGTGAAACCTATTTTTCATGTTCAGCTTAGGCGAAAACCATTTTCTATGTGTGTTTTTCGTCGGAGTGAAAAATGAAGCATTTCAGGCTTCACAGAAACTTCCGCGTGAAGTCTTCACTCTGATTTCAAATGTGTTTGAAAATCTGTCGCTTTCGTTCTTGACCACCTAATCTAACCGTTGTGAGACAAAGAGATAAAATGTGAGCTGGAGTCTCAGGGATCACTTTATCCAATGGATCACAACGGCTAGATCCGCCATGGCCAAGGCTATATAAGACGACCCACCCCGAACGGTTTCGATGGTGATCCCTAGTGAGTTGTTTTGAAGAACACCAGATAAAACCCTTAGAGCTGAACTGAGCGTGAAGAATGGGATCCCCTCTCTAGCAGAGCACTTGAAGCTTGTTACTCTTTGTGATTGGCATCACCTAGACGGTTAGGAGCCAGTGTTGAAGAGCAATCGAAGCTTGTGAGTTGCCATCAACCGGTCTGTGAAGGTCCGGAGATCACATCAAAATCTACCACAAGTAACTAGGCGAGACTTAGGTCTTAGCTCAGGAGAATTGGGTGGACTTGTGTGTCCGCGAGTCTTGTCTGACTCAGCCCCCTCAATTTTGAAGTATAACTGATCCATTTGTGTTCCGTCTTCTTTGCTACTGCTATAAACTTGTTCCTCAACCTATTACTCTCTGTTGAAGTATAACTGATCCATTTGTGTTTTGTCTTCTTTGCTACTGCTATAAACTTGTTCATCTTTCTTCTTTCCGTTCCTACTCTAAAATTGCTAAGTGTAATCCCTGTTGTCGAAGTACTGTGATTGTCTTCAGTCTTCAGTGTTCATATTTTGAAGAAAGAATTAAAACTGGTCACATCCCCCCCTCTGTGACGTACTCGATCTTTCACCGTCACGGCCGCCGAGGTGGTTTTGTCATTTTGAACCCACCCTCATTTGAGGTACTAAAATCGCCAACTCCATATGTTCCTAAATCACGACAAGTATTTAGGAACGGAGGGAGTAATTAATTTCTTGATTTAACCATTGTGCCACCGTGTATGTTCTTGGTACCACTTTAGCACAAATCCTTGATGTCGGTAAATTTCACACAACTATAGTTTTTGGAGCCTGCTTCTCAGGGAGCCAAAGATTGTGCTAATTTGTTCGTAAAAACACAAGTTTTGTGTATGATTGTGTCAAATTGCCCAAAACATAGAGTTAAATCATTTTGACAGGTTTTCTTACATGTGGACCATTGTCAGGCCACGTCGGACTTAACCTGACCCGCCCTGATAACCCTCCCTCTCCTTCTCTCTCTGACCTGCGGGTCCCAATCAAAGCCATGTCCTTGCCCTAGAAACAAGCGAGCAGGGGACACTCGGCACGCGCTCGAGGCCGCCTCCATGGAGCTCAGCCTAGCCGCCGCCTGCCACCTCGTGCTCCGGTGCTGCACCCACGCCATCGCCGCATACGAAGACGAAGACCTTGCCGGCACCCAAGTGCTGTGTGTGCTGGGCCTGCTACGGGAGGCGGCGGAGCTCATCAACACCATGCACGACCTGGTGGAGAGTGCCCGCGGCCACCTAGGAGCCGCTGAGCTCCTACTAACGGTGCTGGGCGAGAACTGGCCTAGGATCGCTCAGTTTCCTGCTCTCCGGTGGCCTGGCTGGTTCCTCGGTGTTCGGCCGGAAAATCTTCCCACACCATAGTTTTTGCCCACTCATGGACGTTCTGTGTGAGGGACGAGCCTAATTGTAGTTGTCAGTTGCCATTTGAGAGATGTCAATATGCCATGGTTCAAAACTATTTGTATAACGACAAGTATCCCACCCGATTGGAAAAGTCCCGTGCCCTAGCCGCCACCCAGAGCGGCCAGTCCAGATCGATCTTGTCTCTCGGCCGGCCGGCCGTCCGGGAAACGACGTACATGCTTCCTCTACGATTTGGTGCTATCGTAGTTAAAAAAAATAGGGTTTGGTCAACAGACTGCTGAGTTATGGTGATGATGACGGCACTGTTTGGGTCAAGAAGAACGTTCTCCCGACTCCTTATCCACCTCGTCGACGGTGTTCCTATCGGTGGTGTTGAGGAGTGCGGGACGGTTGGTCACTACTCTTCTGTAGTGGTGGAGCTTGTTATGTGTTTATGTTTTGCAGGTCGTTTACGCGTATCGGTTCATTGGTTACTTTTCTGATCGATGAGACTCGGTCAGCTTCGACCTCATCGTGGAGTTAGTGCGGCCAGGTCTTCTCGGATCCGTTTGGCAGGATCCGGAATGGTCATCCAACCTTGTTCGTCGTTTTTTTCTTCCGGACGGTGGTCTGGTTCTCAGATCACTATCGACGGCGTCTTCTGGCTCCGACCGGCGACTTCCCGACTGCTACGTCAACACACTGTCCTTTTTTTTTTACTTTAAAGATGGTGTTGTAAGAGTTGGTTGATTTTAATATATGACCTTAGCCTCCTTGAAATTTTTTTGCTGGTTTTACCTGCAGCTAATGAAGCAAATTAGTAATACTCTGGCGCCCGACGCCCTGACCCACATCGCAGACCCACATGTGTGTGTGCTCCGGCCGCACGTCGCACGCAGCGCACATGTCATGGCTAACGGGTCGGGTCAATTGGCTGACACGGCGCCTGACAAGCAGGACCCACATGTAAGAATACTGTCAAAATGACTTGAACGGTTATTTTGACCGAGGTGAGACATTTACTCAAAACCCGTGGTTTTTAGGACAAAATAGTAACATACGTGGCTCTGTGAGAAAAATGCCTCAAAAACTGTGAGTACCTGAAATTTAGTCACACATATGAATTTACACTCTCTGCTTCCTTTCACCAACTTTATCTGATATGTTTCCGTGGAATTGTTGTGTTGAATACTGAACTAATTCATTCCGTGAAAATACCTTTGATAAATAGACGTTGTTCGCTGCTGAAATGTATGCACTTTGCTACGATTAGTATGAGTGCATGCAGGCCTCTTGTTCTTTTTTTCTTATCATTCACTTCAGCTTCATAGCAAGAGCAGAACTGACTTAGGGCTTGTTCTGGTCCAGGGGATTAGATCCCCTAGTGGAACTAATTCATGTAGGAATTTTGTTGATCCCCTCCCTCCACGCAATCCCTAAGGGGATTCATCCCTGCCACTTAGTAACCATTTGGTTACTCCCTGCCATCAACAACACAATTCATGGAAACTGCACAGCGAGGTAACAAATAACTGATGAAAAAGAAATGGAGATCAACTAAACATCCAAACTTTCACCGGAGATCAACAGTCAACATGCTTCAGAACCTCCAAATATTCGAAGAGGTAGCTAATCAACAGTTCAAGCCATACAATTAAACCCAGCACCATGAATAATCATGAATAACTGCAGAGGAGCATCAACAAGTTTACCTAGCATAAACGCAAGAGCTGCTGAGCTTTTCTGAGCCTCTATCTCTACGCAGAAGTTCTGAATTCTCATGTTGTCCTGTCCAAGACGGTGACACTTTGAAGAAGTGAACTGTTGGTGACTGTTAGGACTTAGGAGTCCTGTTCTGATGTCATCTACTCTGTCAACATCTGGGTATCTCAGCTCACCTTCGGCTTTATTAGCAGAAAACGATGAGGCAGGCATCATGGCACAAGTAATGCATCCCTTGGAGAAGACAAGTAATAGAAATCTCGAAGTTTTGCATAATTAATCAACAGGAAGACAGCTCATGTACGAAACCTGAAAGCAATATAATGTGCAGAAACTAGCTTTCATGTTACTACTGTAGAATACAACCTGAACTTTGTTCAACGCAAAACATTTACAAGAGGCTAAATCCAATAGGATATTCTATCTTCTCTGTGAGACTGAAATGAGATGACTGAATTGATCAGGATTTTAAGTTCCATTATTTCTGCTAGCGTCAAAATAATATCAAATGGAAGAACTGAATTATCTGAACAGTAGTATGAAGCAATAATTTCCATATCATAGTTAAGTGTGTGTATGAGATGGTTTTCCCCCCAATAACAAACTAGCTTCAGACCTTCTTTTAGCATCTGTACAGAGACTGACAGATCCACAAGGCACACTATAAATACCTACTGTTTCCATTTCTACTACTTTTATCTATCTAGACAAGTAATCAGTACAACTCGAAGTAGTCAGTGCATTTCCTAAACGAACAGGATATCAGTGAGTTAGAAGCTTACATGCTTCAGATGCTAGGCATCACCAGAAAAGGAGAGAGTTAGAAGCCTAGTAAGTATCTGACAAGCCACATAAAATATCTGAAAAGAAATCTAGCATTGGCCTGTCACAACAAAACTTATGCATTCATAAGGAGTGATACTGATACATCAGGAATTTTTAGCATCTCTTAAGCATGCTGCCACTTCCATGCATCACCATTAAGAGTGTCCAATAGAGAAGAAAAAAAATACCCCTGTCTAAGATGAAGCAGGGCGTAAATTAGGGTATCCATCCTTAAAGAGATGCAGGGCACTTGAATTTAGATGCCAATTGCTAACTAGTACAGATGAAAAAGTACAGACACAAAGCTGCTGATGAAGGCGTTTGTAGTGGTACACATAATTGAGATGAGTACACTACCTATTTCACTGATGCATTTTTGTTCCTACTTATTTAGCAACTACAGCAAGATTTGCTGCTCATTCGCATAATTAGTAGCTACATTCTTCTCTTAGTCTGGCCTCAAGAGGCATCAACATATAGGAGCATTCTTCTCTTAGTCTGGCCTCAAGAGGCATCAACATATCTACATATAACATAATTTTTCTAACTCTCTCTCTCTCTCTCTCCCTGAGCTTTTAGAATCATGCAAATCAGAACAAATATAAAGAACATTAGTTGACATTTTGAACTAGCAGGGGAACACACTCAAGAAACCAGATAATGGCCATCCGACACTGAGAATGCTAGTACTGAAGAATTGACACTATAGGAAAATGATGTAATATTGAAGATGTTAACAGAAGGAATCATATCGTATGTTAACATACACAACCACACACATATTCAGTTTCAATCTCGGACTTATTTCAAACTAAACTACCTCCCAGGGAGAGATGCCTTTTCCTCAGTTAATGAAAGCAAACATGTTATGCTGTTTTCCTGTTCCTCTGTTATGCTGTCTCCTGTCCATGAATTATTCCACGGGTCACCAAATACGAAATTTCTAGTGGGTTTATGAAAATGGGCCAGAAGGTCATGCCACTCGCCACATAGAAGTGACAGGTGCCCCTAACTGTTACCAAATAATCTTGAGTTTCTGCATAGTCTAGCTAATTAGGCTGTATAATCCTAGGTGGATTTACCAATTTTTAGAACCTTAGAATTGGAGTCTTAAGCTATTTTTGTACCATGCTATGGGAAGATAGATGCCATAGGTGTGCAAAGCAGCCACTATGACTCACTGTCAGCAAGTCTGTTGTATTAGTTAGTAGCAATAAAGTAGCTTATACTTGCATATGATTTTTCTTTCCCATGCTGCCTGGCACTTCTAGTTGGCAGTGTTTCTATTTTTTGCATTTGCATGTGTGGTTATTTCCTTTTCTGTATGAGTTATCCTAGTTCTAGTTTCCGTAGAATCCAAGCAGAAGATCGGCCTGAGCAAGCCCAATCCATCTGCCAGCTCAATCCATTATGGATAGGCGGTACATGGGCGAGGCCTCGAAATTCCATGATGGCTATTCACGGTTCGGACAATCCTTGGACAAAAGGTTGTTCATGATCCTTGTGAACTCGGTGGTTTCTATGCCTGGGCGAGCATCCTGGTCGGCGTCAGCCTTGTCCTTTGAAAGACACATAGGGGTTTCTCCCTCCATGCGAAGGGGCTAAACTCACCCTTTGGCCCAGAAGGCAGCCAAGTTCTCAAAAGTGAGAACCCTCTCTAGCAGAATAACAATGTTATTCTCTAGAGGCCTTCCTCTGATAATTAATACTAATGAAGATGCTCCCTGTAATGAAAAGATATTTTCATTTTGAGCTTGCTTGGCTTAAAGATGAAAGGTTCCTTCCTAAGGTGGCTGATATTTGGGGTCAACCTGTTCATAAGACTGATGTGGTGGATATTATTAATATCAAGCTTAAAAAGGTTCAGAAATATTTCAAAGGCTGGGGCTCTAATCTTTATGGGGAAAATAGGAAAAGGAGGGCTAAGCTCAAAGAGGAGTTTGTTGGAATTGAAAGCTGGGAGGAAGTTGCAGTGTTGTTTCCAGGTATGTTTGGAAGGAAGGTGGTGATTCGATCAGAATTGGATGAGCTATATGTTGATGAGGAGTTAAGCTGGGCGCAAAAATCTCATGAAAATTGGGTCTTGAAGGGTGATTAGAATACTACCTATTTTCATAAAATTGCCGATGGTAGGAAGAGGAAAAATACCATTCATAACCTGAAAGATGGTGAGGTTAGCGTTGAAGGAACCGAGCAGTTGTTAGCTCGTGCAACATCTTACTATAAAGAGCTTTTTGGCCCTGTTCCTGGCAATCTTTTTCAACTCTCTCCTGACTTATGGGCTATTCATGAGGTGTTGGATGAACATGATAGTGGGGATTTAACCAGACCTTTTCAGCTGGATGAGATTAAGCATGCTTTGTTTTCCATGTAACATAACAAGGCACCTAGTCCTGACAATATTCCGGTTGAATTCTTTCAGGCAACATGGGATATTATTGTTGGCGATATAATGAATATGTTTAAAGCATTTTATGATGGCACCCTTGAGGTGCAGAGGCTGAATTATGGTGTCATTACCTTGCTTCCTAAACTTGTTGGGGCTGGCAGAATACATCAATTCAGACCTATATGTCTCCTAAAATGCTTGTATAAGTGGGGGACTAAAACTATGAATTTGAGGTTTGAACCTTGCTAACTAGCTTATTAGCATCCATTAGAATGCATTTATTAAGGAAAGGAATATCATGGAGGGGTACTTACTTTGCATGAATTAATGCATCATTCTCATGTGAAAAAGGAGGTTGGTGTAATTCTCAAGTTGGATTTTGAGAAGGCTTACGATAAGGTTAACTAGTACTTCTTAATGTCCTGTCTGAAACTAAAGGGTTTTAATGAAAAATGATGCTCATGGACTAAACAGGTGCTAAAAAATGGAACAATAAGTGAGGCGCTAAATGATGAGGTTGGCCCCTATTTCCAAAGTGCAAAAGGAGTGAGCCCTTGTCTCCCTTGTTGCCTAGGTGTTAACTAAGATGGTGCTTAAGGGACAGAGTAATGGTTTATTTGTTGGATTGGCAGCTGACTTGATTCAGCATGGTCTGGCAATCCTCCAGTATGCTGATGATATTGTGATTTGTCTTCATCATGATATGACTAATGTTGTTAACATGAAGCTCCTTCTTTATATGTTTGAGATGATGTTTGGCTTAAGATCAATTTTTGTAAAAGTGAGGTTCATAAGATTGGAGGAGATAATACAACTGTAGAAGTATTTCGGGTTGCCTGTGAGCTTTATCCTCTTAAGAATACATATTGGGACTTTCTAATGCTAAATTCCTGAAGAGACTAGAGGCTTGGAAAGGGTGTGTCTATGGGTGGTAAAACTGTCTTGCTTAATGCTGGCCTATTTAATATGCCATCTTATCACATGTCCATGTTCTTTTTGAATACAACATTCAATGAGAAACTGGACAAGCATTGGAGGAAATTTCTTTGGGAAAGAAAAAGTGAGAAAAAAATCATCTAGTTAAATGGGCCAGGGTTTGCAGATCTAAAGGAAAAGGTGATCTGGGGGTTAAGGATATGAGAAAACAAAATATAAGCCGCTTACGCAAATGGTGGTGGGGGTTAGACACTTGTCAAGGTCTGTAGCAGACTTGTTAGGAGAAAGTATCGCTCTAATTCATTTGTTCCTACTGTTAAATTGAGAGTTGTTCCTACTCTAATTCTCGTTGTTGGAAAGCTCTATTGAAAATTAGAGACTTTTACTTGCTGGTAGGACAATTAAGACGGGGAATGGGAATCTGATGAGGCTGTGGGAGGACCGTTGGGATGGTGATAATGGCCCCTTTGACAACAAAATTTTCTAAGTTGTACCGGATATGTTTGTCCCCATGTATCACTATTAGAGAGTTTAGGGAGGCTTGGCCTGTCTTGAATTTTAGGAGACAACTGAATCCTTCACTTTCGGAGCAATGGGTATTTGAAATATACTTATGTGGATTAAAAAAAAAGGAGGGAAACAAGAGACTTTTAGGTAAGAGTAGATCTTCTTACCAGTGTACATCATCAAATCTAATGGTAACAAATCATTTAAAAATACATTGCACTCCATGTCTATAACCCATTGACTACATGACGTGGAAAATCAATACTACTCAACCATTATGGTTATTCAAAATGGAGATTTGCAAAAGGATAAAATAAAATTTGGAACAAAAATTGTGCAATTTTGGCACGAAATTTGCAATGTACTTGTGTTGTTGTGTTGGATGTGGGCCATGGCTACTTTTTTAATTATTTTTTGACGAAAAGATATTTTAGGTTGAACGATAAATCTTATATCTTAAAATATTATGGGTAGGTGATAAAATTTCTTTTTATAGTAGAGGCGTAATTCGACACGACCCCCCCCCACCCCCCCCCCCCCCGGCGTAAGTCATCGGGTTTCCAGGGCCCCGCGACTTAAGTCACGCCCCTTTAGGTATAGCCCGTCGTAAGCCCATATCCAAGCCCTGTATAACCCCGTAGTCGCGTACGTATTCGTCTACGGCGTCGAGGTAACCCGCCCGCGAATGTAAATAGGAAAAAAGAAAAGAAAAGGAAATGAAAACAAAAACAGAAATGGACGGATCAACGCCATGAATCGCGCACGTGATACATTCTCGGCTGGCGGTTTCAAAAAAAAATCATGCGGCGGCCACCATCTGCGATTCGATTTTGTCCGGCGGAAGAGACTCGGCACCACCTCGCCATCCTTTTACACAGATCTCCGTGAAAACTCCGGCGGCCGGACACATATCTCAACGGAGTGGTCTCGTTTGACCAACCCTGCCATGGTTCCCGCCTCCTTCGTTCGTCCGAAGGTAATGCCGTGCTTTCATGCTATTGGCGTCCACGCCAACCTCATGTAGGTTAGCCTAGCTAGCGCTATAGTTTAGCTCCGCCACCCGGGTAGCCACCTATACATTTTGGCTTTTTCATTATCAATAACATCGCAAGTTCATGTGGTTGTGCTGTGCTGAGGTATGGAGGACGACAACGGATACGCGGGCGGGGATTCTAGTTCGGATAATGAATCCACGTCGTCTAGTCCTAGGAACGGGCCATTTGGTGACGAAGGAACTGACGACGGAAACGTGAGGCTTGAGCACGAATTAGGTGTTGATCATGAGCAGGCCGATCCTGCTGATTTGGACTACATGAGCGATGTAAGTTGTATACCTCGTTTCCTATTCATACCTGAAGCGATGATAAATACAAGGAACGTGACGCCAAGTTATGACGCGTATGGTTTCATTTCTTTTTACAGTCCATGATGGGCTCCGGCGATGAATATGAATACATTGGGGATTCGGACATTGACATGGGGCATGAAGAAGACCCTGAAGAATCGGAGGTTATTACGGGGTCCTACTCGGGAAGCACAAGTGAGGTACGTTGATCAGCGTGGATACGTTACATGATTTAATGATATCAAGACTTATATATGTATTTCACATTGTGTAGTTGCAAGACCATCTTCAGGACGAAGAAGCGGGAGACTGCAATTTTAACATGAACATTGAACTTGACGAAGATCGGCGTGGTAGATACCGTCAGATAATGGAGATGTTTTTATATTCGAAAGATGCTGCTTACAGTTTCTACAACAAGTATGCTAAAGAAAATGGATTCAGCATAAGAAGAGACAAGGTGAAACAAACCAAGAATGCTCCCGGACAAGTAGGCTTAAGGCATTTTGTCAGTTCAAGGGAAGGAAAACGTCATAAGAGGTACTTTGCCAACCTGGGAGGCCGCTCGCAAAGGCTAAGGGCTGAATCTCGATGCAACTGCAAAGTGCATCTCGTTGTGAAGCTCGACCGTCGGCGTGGGGTTTGGGTTGTTGCAAGGTTCGACGACCTCCACAACCATATATTGGCCAAAGCGGATGAAGTCCCATTTCTTTGGTCGCAGAGGAAAATCAAAGATTTTCAGAAAGCAGAAATTTTAGCATTGGGAGCTGCTGGGGTCAGAAAGCACATGATCATGAGTAGCTTCATAAGCAAATACGGGAGATACAACGAAGTGGGATTCGTGAGATGGGACGTGTATAACATGTGTGCCAGAGAGAAGAGAAAGCTGATTGCGAATGGTGACGCGTCCACCTCACTCGGCATTATGCTCAGCAGGAGGGACAATGATCCTGATTTTTTTTTCGAGTACCAGGCAGATGAGATGGGACGTCTGCGAAGCATGTTCTGGTGTGATTCGCAGTCACGTCAGGACTATCAGGATTTTGGCGACGTCGTCGTGTTTGACAGTACCTACAAGATGAACCGGTATGGCATGCCATTCATTCCCTTTGTTGGTCTGAACAATCATTGTAAGATCACAGTTTTTGGGTGCGCCATCGTTTTAGACGAGACTGAAGAAACGTACATATGGCTGCTCCAAACATTCTTGAGAGCCATGTGTCAGAAGAAACCGAAGACTGTGATCACTGATGGTGACGCTTCTATGATCAGGGCTATTGGGGCCGTCCTCATAGGCGTATGGCACCGTCTATGTTCTTGGCATAGAGAAAAACATGAAGAAGCACCTTAGTTTCAAATCAACAAAAGAGTTCCGGTCTCTCATATACTACACCACTTCAGAAGACAGGTGGAACGCGTTTGTTCAGAAATGGCGGACAGATAGAACAGAACGATGGCTGAGGAGGATGTACAGAAAGAAAAGACTGTGGGCCGCATCCTATCTCTCGGGAGGATTTTTTCTAGGTATGAAAAGCAATCAGAGAAGTGAAAGTTGAACTCATGCCTCCACCTTCACCCTGACTTCGGGATGACTCTCGTCGATTTGATAGTGCACTATGAGAACGCAATTGTTCGTATCCGCGAGGCAGAGGCAAGTGATGACTGTAGCTGTTCTCAGACACTAGCTGTGGCAGTTACAAACTATAAGGCGATCGAGGTGGCCGCTTCACGTGTGTTCACTCCGGCAAACTTTTATATGGTGCAGAAAGATCTCAAGAATATTGGCGGCCTACAAGTGTTTGATGTACACGAAGGAGATCCTCGCGGTTTCATCGTTGGATGGAAAAACAGCAACAGGTAGAGGTTCGCCGTGGACTACACACCTAGAAGTTCTGAAGAAACTATCAAGTGCAGCTGTCGTAGGATGGCTCGGAAGGGTCTCCCTTGCAAGCATATCCTCTACATACTAAAGGTATTGAAATTGGAAGAAATTCCTCAGTGTTGTGTTCTTACACGCTTCTCGAAAAGGGCCAGGCATGGAGTGCCCGCGAGGCGAAAAAGTGATCTGTTTGCATGGGGATGGTCCGGAGCAGGGGAGCGGAAACGATACAGCGAGCTTAGCGTATTAGGCTCGGAGGCTTTCCACGTCGCGTGCAATGATCGGGTCCTGTTCGGTGAGATGAAAGGATTCTTGAAGAACATGATATCGAAGAAACAAGCTGGGGGCAACAGATTCTTCGACGAAGAAGATGGTAAGAAAACAGATATTCACATACCCATTGATTGGTGATCCCGTCAAAGTTTGTACCAAAGGAGCGCCCAAGCAGAAGACTAAATTTCGGCACGTTCAGAACTCGCCTGTAACGAAAAATGGCCGGCCACTAGCATTCGACGAGCGAACAAACCAGGAGCTGTGAGACCCCGAGACTGGATTTATGCAATTTAGCCCCCAAATGCTAACTCGCGCATAAATCAAGTCCCAGTGCCTCCCTACGATGAACACTTCACAACATACATGCAATGTGTTCACCGCAGGTTGGAACAACAATGATATCATTACATCACTCTAAGACACAAGAATAAGTCAAGCTCATACAAGGAGCGAAATACCAAGTTATTACAACTCACGGACACATGTCCACAATCATCATTACACCAACGGAAGAAAATTAGACCCGAGTACGGACAAGTTTACAATTATTGCCTAAGAGACTGAAACTGAAAAGGAGAGCCGCCACAAGTTCTCAGAACCCTGCTCTGGAATCTTCTAGCTAAAAGTCGAAGCTGTCGTCGTCGAACTCCACGAAGTAACCACTCACCTGTTCCTCCGGAAACTCTGGAGAAAACAACGTTGCAAAGCAACTGAGTACTAAGTACTCGCAAGACTTACGGGAGATCTAAACTAAATATGCAACAAGTCTCAAAGGATGGATAAAAGGTGGGTTATGCAGCAGCGATATATCTGGAGAGACACATTAATGACATCGTCTAATTAGAGGATAAGAAGCGTCTACCAAGTGAGGTGATAAACTATCAACTAACACCAAACAAACACAACCTCTTATCAACCGCTCAACCCCTTGTGAGGAAATAATCCAAAGGCACTCACACTTAAGCAGTTTTAAGTATATCCATGATTAAGGCTAATTACTACTCAAGTTTAAGAGATTGAGTTAATTAAATTGATTGAGTTCTCTATGATCAAGTAATGACTAACCAAGTCGTCCATGACCGCGAACACGGCTTTCCGAAAAATTTATCCCTGCAGGGTGTGCCAATTTACCCATACACGTTCGTCCAACCCTTGATGCCACTAGCATGGAACACACGCAAAAGCATGTGCCGGCAGGATTGAGCGACACGACGTTTCCAAGCCTCACAACTAATCCAGGGAACCACCCAACTGAGTCTAATCTGAAACGAGAGCCCGACCGAAGCGTCGTACGGACTCAAGAGTTGCGTGGACAGCTAGTAGTGGTTCAGTGTCCGCAGAATGACCACTCCAGACTAGTGCCGCAATCCTATATGTATGCAAGTACCAACAAATCTCCAAACACAACACCAGTGTATATGCGATATGCCAAATGGAACGCCCGAACTATGTGGCCCCTGGAAGAGCTATGAAACGAGTACTAAGCCAAGGGGGAACCCATATATTCTCCCACGAGCGGTTAGCACGAAGTTTCTTGGGTCGGCGAAGACGAGAACTCAGTTTTTAGGTCGGCGCCAATGGAACAAAACAACAATGCGTTAGCACGGCCTCCCATCGTGGCCTTGTACAGGTAATAACATGTCACAGTTTAACAATTGTAATTAAATATAGAAAAGTAGCATGTGGATGTAGCAATTGTATAACCCCAAGTAAGGACACTAGACTAGCAATCTAAACATACTTCTAATAACCAACTAGGGCATTAACAAACATGTGACATGGTAATAGGACAAGGAACAAGACAACATGCATTTGAGTAGAGCTGACTAAAGCTATGCTATCCTAGAGGCATCGTGACAAGAACTGAGAACGTAACTTAATGCAAGAACGAGAGAGAGGCATTGGGTATAAACAACATGTTCAAGGAATGGCTGCTTGGCTGGATTCTCGGTCGCTGGGCACCGAGAGAGGGGATCTGAAGAAGTGTGGGAACCCGGATCGTCGACCGAGTAAGTCGGAGTCGCTATCGTAAGATCCAAATCACACAATTACGCAAATAAGTAACCAATCATAGGTGCAATGCATAATACAACATGAGATGGCATGTGACAACATGATGCGACAAAATACATGTGAAATGATTCCATTCGGCAACAAAGTTAACTATTAGGTGATTAGAACATGGTAGACAGCAGCTTCAAAATACACAAATGGCCTAACCAAGTATGCTACAGTGTTATACATGTTGCAGTGACCAACTTTGATGTTTACAACAAACACAGAAGAGTTACCAATTTTAAACTAGAGACTAAACAAGTTCATACTTTTGAATTTCAAATCTGGGACATATTTGAAATGTAATTCTAATTGCACAGTTAAATTCATTGCATTTTTCTGATTCCAAAACATATATGGTTTGCTCAATTTGGACATAGCATGCATTTTCTATGATTTAAACAAGATTATCTCAAATTTTATGCAATAAAACAAAACCAAAAAGAAAACCACACAGACCGGGGCATGGACTCGGTCCACCGGGCGCATCGGTGCACCAGGCGACAGACAAGTGGGTCCATGGGGCCCACTTGTCAGTGGCCGGTTTAAAGCACAAAAATTAGGGTTTTTACCCTTGCGGCCACGGGAGATCGAACGCGGGTCGGTTCGACCAAGCGAACGGATGAGCGAGATAACCAGGCGGGCTGTGTAACGGATCTTACCAAATCAAGGGTGCAAACCCTTTTTAACCAACCCAAAACGGACGGCTTGGGGCACGCACGGTGGCCACGGCGACATGCTCGCCGGCGGTGACCACACGGCGTGATGGAGGGCTACCTAGCGCAGAAAAATGGAAGCGTCACGCAGAACTACCCTAAGTGGCACGAAGACCACCTCAACATACTCAAGGAGACGACGGCGCGGCGACGAGCAGGAGCTCGCCGGCTACGGCGAAAGAATGCACCAAAACGAGCGCGGAAAGGAGAGGGAGCAAGAGGAGCTCACCACGAAGCCGTAGTAGGAAGCTGACGAGGAAGCGGTGTACCGGCTCGCCGGAATTTGTCGGAGAAGAGGCGGCGGCCGGAGTTGGGGAAGACGAGCTAGGCGTCGACGTAGGCGATCCCGGTCAAATTCCTTGCACGCGGACGAAGAGGAAGAAGCTGCGGAGCTCGTGACGCGCTTGGTTCGGCTTGACGTGGTCAGAGTCGACGACGCGGCGCGACGGCGTCCACAACCCGAAAGAAGCGGCGGCGGCGGCGCAAGAAACGGGGAAGAGGAAACCCTAGCTAGGGTTTGCCGGGCGCTGGGGAAGGGAGGAGGTGCGGCGCAGCTTATAAGGAGGCCCGGAGGGAGGCTGTCGCTGTCAAAGGCCGATGTGGCGCGGGGCTCACCGGTCGTGAGGAAGAAAAAGCAGAGAGGAGGAAGAAGCCTGTGAGAGAACGCGTATTTCGGAGAAGGCGCTTTCGTTGCGGGGAAACGGAACGCGGGCGCTGCACGCGGTGGAGTTGGGCCGCGGCCTGCGCTGTTGGGCGGTGGCGCGCGCGCGAGGAGGTGGGCCGCGAGGCTGGCGCGCGCGAGCCTGGGCCGAGCCGGCTGCTAGGCCGGCTCGGGCCTGAGGTAAGCAGGTAAGGCTTTTCTTTTATTTCTTTTTGCTTTTTCCTATTTTCTCTTTTGCAAATGCTTTTGGATTCAAATTTCAAATACCATTTTGAAAAGCGGAGGAGTAGGAGAGTTCAAATATGGTACTAGTATTTGGAAGGATTCAAATGGGTTAAAGGTTTGAAACAAAACCCATTTGAATGTAATTTGTAAAATATAGGAAAAAGGAATTAAAACTCAAAGAAGGATGATTCATATTTGAATCTTCTAGCAAATTCAAACAACAAGATTTCAAACCACAAGTTAAAATCTAATTTTCAAATTTTATGTGCAACAAAGAAGTGATGACATGGCATGGATGCAAATGTAAAATGTTATGCGACAAGAATTAAATTACAAACAGGTCCACACAAGGGCTTAAATGTAAATGTTGCTCTTGGGCCGTTACAGCAGGTGTGCAGCGCCTGCAAGCTTCCAGGCCATAAAATACGTAGCAAAGTTTGCTCCGTCGTAAGGGCCTTTAGACATCACTAATCGTCAATACATTTTGTGCTGAATTACTTTGTTGCTGAATTTTTGCCGTATCTTTTTGTGCAGCAAGGCGGATGGGAACTAAAGGGGCAGTGCTGACGTTCATCTTTTTTTTAAAAGCGGATCGTCGTGCCTACGGATTTCCTGAGCTGATAATAAGCACTCCTTGATTTACGACATGGTAGTTACCTTAATGCTCGCACGTACGAGCCCATTGCGTGTCAGATACTGGGCGAACTGGCCCAGCTATGATAACCATCAAATTTAAATAAACTTGAAATTGTGCATTAAGAAATTTAAATATGTGATTAATAAATCAATATATATATATATATATTGACACTCTAGCAAAGAATTCACAATTTTGTAACATACTTTTAATTTGACACATCAAATTTAAATGAATTTAAATTCAAATTTTTTGAAAACATCTTCAAATTGAACATGGTTTTGCATTCACGCAATACACACCGAATATGGTAAGTGCACCAAATTTCACAAGATTTGGATAAAGTTAAGAAGTCAAAATCTCAAAATACCTTCATATCTCAAACATCTCCAAGATATGTTTTCAGAAACAACTCGGAGGCTTGTCGTGTTTTCTACATGAAGTGCATTGTCAAATTATGCATTAAGAAATTTAAATATGTGATTAATAAATCACTACATATTGACACTCTGGCAAAGAATTCACAATTTTGTAACATTATTCTAATTCGACACATCAAATTTAAATGAATTTAAAATTCAAAAAATATGAAAACATCTTGAAATTGAAAATGCTTTTGCATTAATGCAATACACACCGAACATGTTAAGTGCACCAAATTTCAGATTGATGTAGTGATTTGGATAAAGTTAAGAAGTCAACATCTCAAAATGCCTTCATATCTCAAACATCTCCAAGATGTGTTTCAGAAACAACTCGGAGGCTTGTTGTGTTTTCTACATGAAGTGCATTGTCAAATTGTGCATTAAGAAATTTAAATATGTGATTAATAAATCACTACATATTGACACTCTGGCGAAGAATTCACAATTTTGTAACATTATTTTAATTCGACACATCAAATTTAAATGAATTTAAAATTCAAAAAATATGAGAACATCTTGAAATTGAAAATGCTTTTGCATTAACGCAATACACACCGAATATGGTAAGTGCACCAAATTTCAGAAGATTTGGGTAAAGTCATGAAGTCAAAATCTCAAAATTCTTTCATATCTCCAACATCTATAAGAGGTGTTTCAGAAACAGCTCGGATGATTGTTGTGTTTTCTACATGAAGTGCATTGTGAAATTGTGCATTAAGAAATATAAATATGTGATTAATAAATCACTATATATTGACACTCTGGCAAAGAATTCACAATTTTGTAACATTATTTAATTTGACACATCAAATTTAAAGGAATTTGAAATTCAAAAAATATTAAGCCAAATTTGAAATTGAAATAATTCAAATGTTGTATGAAATAAAGCAAATTGGGTTATATACAGTATTCCTAAGACCGTGCAAAAAATCTTACCTACAGAAAATGAGGAAATTTGGTTCAAATTGACCATATCAATTTACAGCCAAATTTGCAAAACATATATTACTCATTTTTTTTGGTCCTTTCTTTATTAAATGAGCCTGTCACGTATGCTAACCGCCGAGTCGCGCGATCTTCGTGGCGGTTTCCAATGCCAGCGGAATCACGTGTCTTGACGGGCCGCGGTTTCCGTGCCGTCTGCAAGCGCGTCTCCCGACGCTTGGTTGTTACCCGTGCATTAAGGCCCCAACCAACCCCGGAATGCCTCCCTCCCCGTTAAAAGCCGGCCGCGAGCGTAAATCAACGCCTCTACCGGAAACAAACCGCCCCGCATCCCCTCTTCCTTTCCCTCCTTCCTTCCCTGGCGAGAACCCATGGATACCACGCCGCCGCCTCCGCCTCCGCCTACGCCGCCGGCATCGCCTCAGCCACCGCCGCCGCTGCCGCCAAATTAACCCGCGGTACCACGACGCATTTGGTCCAGCCGAAGAATGCTGGAAGAAATGAATCACCCGCCAGATCCAATCCCCCGTGGGGGACACCGGACTCGTCCAATTCCGAGGCACAGAGTCTTCCCGCCCGAGCGTAACCAAGGCAGCCACGGACTTCAGGGGCACGTGGAGAGCGTCGGAGAATGCTCCGCGGGAAGCGACGGCGAGACCGACGCGGAGAGCACGCCGGTGCGGGAGGCGGCGGATAGTGCCCTCTCGATGCAGCGACAGGCCTCCAGCCCAAAAGACGGAGCCGCCGTGGACAGTGACGGCACCGACGCGTCCAATTAGTTTAGTATTATTATTTTATAAAGTTTAAAATAATTCCTGCGTAATCTGCTCTCCTCACCGTATGTGGCCGTAACTGCCGGGATATTAATCCCGCTTTTAAATAATTGCAAGTCTTTGTGTATTAGTTATAGTTACTTCGATTTAAATAATTGCCATTATTTGTGTATTAGGTCGATTCAAATACTTGCAAGTGTTTACTTGAAAATACGCGCGTTAAACTGCACCCCAAGTGGCCGTAACTGTGCCGGGATATTATTTCTGCTTTTAATCTTACCCCGTTGGGGTTACGTCGTATTGCCTTAACCGCGATTCACGCAATCAGACGAAGTAAAATGCCAGTGAGCCGACAGCTAACCCCAAAAAGGAGGAGGCGCTGATATTGATTTTTTGCGTTCGGCCGAACCCTTTTATGCCGGTGACGGCTCCTCTAAACGGGCGAGGTGGGACTAAAACACCCCCTCTCTGGGCCGAGACGAGGTAAAATGCGAGCGTCACGGCCCAAAAGCGTCCGCCGACTATCGCTTGCGCCAGGGGAAACTTGGCCGAGACGAGGTAAAATGCGAGCGTCACGGCCCAAAAGCGTCCGCGCACTATCGCTTGCGCCAAGGGAAAGGGTATTTTAGTCCCACCTCGCCCGTTTAGAGGCGCCGTCACCGGCATAAAAGGGTTCGACCACCGTCACAAATCAATAGTACCGGCTCTTCCTCTGTTGCATCTCCTTTAGCTAGTACCTTCTGATACCTTCAGCGCTGATGCTTAAGCACCTTAGTGGGTACTAGGTGAGGGTGGTGCGCCTATGGGGGAGGTCGCTCTTTTTTTGGTTAGCAGTAGGCTCCACGCATGACCGGGTAAAACGTTAGTTTTACGCATTCAACTGCGGTAAAACGTTAGTTTTACGCATTCAACTGCATTTATTTTGGCAATGGGGTTTCCAATAACATAGCAGTTACACAACAAATAGAACAACACATATGATATGATTCGGATAACGTCGGTTCAATGAACACCACATTCATAGAAACGTGTTCATGCAACCAACTTAACGATACTTATGTTCTTCAATCAAACTACTAAACTGTTTCAAACCACCACAATTCAGTAATAGCAAATAAAATACGACGAAAACTTTATGGTTCGATTCTCCCTTCCTCCCCTTCCTCGCCTTCTTCTTTGGAAGGCTCGGCGTCCACATCCACCTCCTGGGCTTCGAGCTTCCTTAAGAACACGCCGAATGCCTTGTGTTTTGCCACAATATGAGGTGCATTCTTAGACACACGCCCAGTGTCTTCGGCATGCTGCACCATGCTTTTGAAGTCGTTTGCGAACATCCTCTTGTAACGGTATTCGTACACACCAAACTCCAGTGCATTGAGGACGTGACGGCTTTTCGCATGAATCCATTCCTCCTCACTGCCGACATCCGAATCCTTTTCTTGCATAACATTAACAAGCATATGTTACTATCGAAGATCGGCGTTACACAAAAATTAATTCACGACGGATACTTGAAAATAATTGCCAAAAAAAAAGTTCGGCCTCCCTATAAGCGCACCACCCTCACCTAGTTCTCACAGAGGTGCTTAAGCATCAACACTGAAGGTCTCAGAAGATACTAGCTGAAGGTGATGCAACAGACTAAGAGCCGCTGCTACTGATTTGTTAGGGTGGCCGAACCCTTTTATGCTAGTGACGGCGCCTCTAAACGGGCGAGGTGGGACTAAACCACCCCCTCCCCTAATTTGTACTTTAGATTTCTACGCGGAGATTCGTGGACTTGTTTTTTTTCCTCTGGCTGGGCTAGTAAGCGGCCTGTGTTCTGTTTGGGCTTCGGAGCCACATTTGTTCTGGGCTTTTCGTCGGGCCTCGGGGGAGGGCGGGTGGGCGGGGGTGTTGATTGACTGGGAGGACGTGTTGTTTCCTCTTTTTTTTTATCTCGCTTTCCAGTTTGGGGACGGGGTGCGGGAAGAGGGAGAACCGTCGCCGGAGTTCCTTGCGCCTGTCTTGCCAGATTGCTCTGCCAGCTCCCGGATCGTGGTAATGTTTCTTTCGCCCCAGCACCGCTCTGTTTGTGCAGGAACGTGTGTCTAGGATTTGGTCCTTTTTTTTGCATCTGTGATTCGATAGAGGGGTTGTTAGATCACGGGTTGCTTTGTTTGAATACTGTATACTGTTGCAGATACCACCCTACATAAGATATACACGCCGTTTTTAGATCGCCGGATCACGGGTTGCTTTGTGTTTTTCCAAAAAGTATCATTGAAGTATACGCGACGTTTTTATTGTGTTTTTCCTGTGAGTGTTCTGCACTTAACCTATGTGTTTTCCTAGTGGAGTTCATGGCGCGCCCTTGCAATGAGTGCAACAAGTTCAATGTATTGTGCAAACGCCCTGAGGCTTGCCATTCAGCCTTCACAATCACCATGGTTCAAGGGTGTGGCAATTTTGCGGTAATGGGAATAGTTAAGTGTTCACATTTTTATTTTTGATGCTTTTAAATTTTTTTTTACCAATGCTTTCTGTTTAAGCAGGTTGTTCCCCAGTTCTTCAAGGATCGCCTGAACGATTTTGCGGAGAACTTCCTTATTGTTGTGGACTGCCATGGGTTCGAGTACGACTTTCACATTCAAATTGGGACTGACACCACCTTGCTATGTGGTGCTTATTGGAAACTGTTTGCAAAGACCCACAAGTTGAAACCTGGTGCTAGTGTGCACTTCTCTGCCGCGGAGGACGGGGATGCTTTCAGTGGTGTGTTAGTGTGGCAACCCAATGATGTTGTGCTGCATGCTACCCTTTTTGGTTAGTAGCTTGTTTCTTTCTTTATTTATTTGTTGTTTTATTTTGCTTGCTTTTTTCTGTAACTTCTTGCTTCTTTTTTCACAGAGCTACGTGAGGTCAGTGCTAATGTGCGCAATCTCTTCCACTCCACTGTATTCAAGAACATGGCCGACCTAACCGATCGTGAAGTACGAAGGGTTCTAAAAATATTAGATGGATTGGATGAACCCGAGTTTTTCGAACGCGAGATCATCGTTCAGAAGATGACTGATCTTGATTTGGCTTCCCGAGTACTTGTAAGTTTATTGTCATTTCCCTTTTTGCCATTACGACTAGCTAGGACTTTTCCCAAGTTTTCATAAGTGTATCTCGTAGGTTATCCCATGCAAGAGCAAGAATGTGTTGAGGATTCCCACTTCTGGGTATGGGAATTTCAGTTCTGAAAGGCTAAGCAACAAATTCATGGCACTGGCGTACTCAACGACCAACGCATGCGACACTGTCATCCACCAGGGGTGGGAGGATTTCTGCATTTGCCACGAGATCAGGAGCGGCAGCGTCCTTATGTTCGAGGTGGGCAATGCAGCAAGATTGTTTGTTCAAGTTTACATTGTCAAGCTCTGAAGATTGCCGGTGTCCTCTTTTGTCAGATTCCTATTATATACACCTTCTACCATGAGTTTGTGTTTCCAAGACAAAAACAAGTGTATTTTTTGTGTTTTTGATCTTTTTTCATGCACTGGGGTAATATGTGTGTTGAGGTGCAGAGGATATGTGGGAATGTTTTCTGTTACAAATGAGTATTGTGTGTTGGCACGAACAAACCGATTTTTTAACGAGTTGCTCCAGTAGTATATATCAGTGGTTAGTCTGACTAGTGCTAAAACTTTGTTTCATATTTACTACCAAACGGCTAAACCATGAGTATTGCTAAACATTTGTTTGATATTTATTTTGGCAACAGGGTTTCCAACAACATAGCAATTACATAGCAAATAGAACAACACTTATGATATGATTCGGATAACGTCGGTTCAATGAACACCACATTCATCGAAATGTGTACATCATAAATATTTCATGCAACCAACTTAACAATACTTATGTTCTTCAATCAAACTACTATACTATTTCAAACCACCATAATTCAGTAATAGCAAATAAAATACGACGAAAACTTTATGGTTTGATTCTCACTTCCTCCCCTTCTTCCTCCCCCTCCTCGCCTTCTTTCTCGGCGACCGCATCCACCTCCTGGGCTTCGAGCTTCCTTAAGAACACGCCGAACGCCTTGTGTGTTTGCCACAATGTGAGGCGCCTTCTTAGACACACGCCCAGTGTCGTTGGCATGCTTGACCATGCTTTCGAAGTCTTATGCGAGGCTCCTCTTGTGACAGAACGGGCACACCCATTTGTCACCGTAACAGTATTCGTACGCACCATACTCCAGTGCATTGAGGACATGACGGCTTTTCGCATCAATCGATTCCTCCTCACTGCCGACATCCGAATCCTTTCCTGCATAACATCAACAAGCATATGTTATTACCGAAGATCGGCGTTACACAAGAATATGTAATTCACGACGGATCATCAAGAATATCCAAATCACCATTTGTACGACGAAGATAATGATTCCGACATAAATTTAGCCATAAATTACATCACCTACAAATGGGCGCCGATCATGCATACTAAACTTAACTTAACATGAAACTAAACATCAATAGTGTATCCGACTAACCCTAACTCGCATAGACTTAGCATACCGGTGACAAACTAGATTGCATCGACAAACCCTAGAATAACATTGCATCGAACTCATGGACTAACTAGTTTGATCTTACCTCTGGTTCCAAGTCGTTGAGGACTTCATCAAACTCTGTGTAGTCGGCCGAGTTGTTGGAGAAGTCCCAGTCGTGCGGCAGATTAATGGGGTCGACGACGCCGACGACGTCCTCCTCCTGTTGGGGGGTATTGGATCCCGCGGCGATCTCGGACGGCGAAGATGTCACTGAACCTGCCGGCGCTTTACCCAACGCGGTCACGCCTTCCTTCTCCTCCATTGCATCTGCCACGATCACGGCCTCCTCCTCCTCCTCCTCCTCCTCCTCCACTGGATCTGTCACGACGACAGCTTCCTTGACCAACGCGGTCACGCCTTCCTTCTCCTCTGCTGCATCTGCCACGATCACAGCCTCCTCCTCCTCCTCCTCCACTGGATCTGTCACGACGACAGCTTCCTTGACCAACACGGTCACGCCTTCCTTCTCCTCCGCTGCATCTGCCCCGATCACGACCTCCTCCTCCTCCTCCACTGGATCTGTCATGACGGTAGCTTCCTTGACAACAGCCACGGCGTCGTCTGCTCCGCGCGTTCACTTCATCGCCGGAGGTGGTTGTGCGTTCAGGGCGTTTTTTTCTTCTCCGCTAGATTAGAGGGAGTCGTGGGGCAAGTTGATGCGGACGACGCAGGTTTTATTCCATAACTGGTGCGTCCGGGACGTTATTTCTTACCCTGGATTAGAGAGAATAGTGGGGCAAGTCTGTGCCGACGATGCGGGTATTATTCCATAACAGGCGTACGCCGTCGCCGAGTACGTCGAGTACGTATACACGTCGACGTCAACGAATACAGCCGCGTACAACCCCTTGCGGCCCGTATGGACTTTCTAGGGCCATACGCTGGGTTCTACGCAGCGATATTTACAAAATTGCCACGGCGGCCGAAGGGGTACGCGTCAATGCCAGCCGTCCTTGTGTTTTCGTCCGACCGACGGCGGTCGTATAGAATGAGAAGTGTTTATAGTATTGATGATGCTTGCTCTTTTTCACAAATGTTGGCATAGTTTGTTTCGTTAATTCAAGATTTTGACCAATAAAAACTCTATTGATATGTGTTTTTATATACATGAAATTTATATCAATGGATGTTTTTAAAATTTTTGTTAATGACCACGATAACTTACATATTAATAAAGTAATTTTTTATCTAAGATTCGAGCTTTATATGGAGGGAGTATCCTTTCTTACGGCTGCGTGGTGGAGATATTCTCTCTCTTTTGTTTTTGGGCGTGTGTTTGGCCCGATCCGGTAAACTGAGCTCGTGCGGCTGCGCAAATGGAGGATTCGAGCTGCAACTCGCCGTCGCCGCCGATCTTCCGTAACAGATACTGGATCCTCCGTCACGGCCGCAGCGTTCCCAACGACCGCGGCCTCATCGTCTCCTCACTGGTACCAACCCGTCCATCCCAACTAGCCATTTCAATTTCGATCTGCCATAGTCGCAAATTCAATCCGGAATTTTAATGAACGCGATAGTTCTTTTGCAACTGTTCTGGTCCTGGCAGGAGAACGGCACGAAGCAGGAGTTCGGGCTGGCTCCGCTGGGCGTCCAGCAGGCGCGGTCCGCTGGCGAATCGCTCCGGAAGGTGCGGGATCTAGTTCAAATTGGCGCTTGTTGTTAGTCTTGGATGGGGGTGTGCAGTACAGCAGTAGTGACCTGGGTGAGGTGATCGGTTCTGTGCGTGCAGGAGCTTGAGGAGATGGGTGTGCCGGTAGATTCTGTCAAAATTCATTATTCACCGTTCTCGCGGACCACGGAGACGGCCAGGGTGGTCGCCGGCGTGCTTGGTGTTCCATTTGAGGGTCCCAACTGCAAAGTAAGTGGTTTAATTCTGGATGAAACCTTTTTGAATTTCAAGGTATGATCGTAATTGATTACATGTTACGTTTCTGAGCAATTCTTCTTGGCTAACGAAGTGTGTGGGGGTAGTATAAGCATTTGAATGGCTGAGTAATTTCAATCAGATTGCTTTTCATGGTGGAACTTTTGTATGTCTGATCAGGGATAAGGGCTTTGGATTAATTAGGCATGATATGAATCATGTTTGTGAAATAATATGGAGATGGTAATTTTTGTATGAGATATGGAGATGAAGTGAATGCATCCGTGCATTGTGTAACCAAACTACGTATACTGCTGCTGTCTTGAATACCATCTACTTACGTCTACCACACAGACCAGGGTGGTCGTATTGCAGCTGGACATTATCATGCTTTTGGCAAGGGCTTGCAGCAGCAAGTAAATAGAAAGGAGGAGAGTCCCTTAGGAAATTATAGGACCAGGAAAATTTTGAATTGTGTAAGAAAAGGTCTAATAAGTTTAATCATATTAGGAGAGGTCAAGGTCTGAGCACCTACTACATAAGGATGCCATGTATCAATGTTTGAATGAAGCAAGAACGAACCAATTTATCCTGTCCCAAATATTCTCCCATCTAGTCTGTCTATGCCGTCTGGCTACCTTCAGCACAGTAATTATTCCATTGCGGTTCAAGGACCACAGCGAGTCTTCCCATTCTTATTTCCTTAAAAGTAAAGTGAAGAAATAAAAAATTTGCCGACTTAATTATACTATTTTATTGCTCTCCCTCGCCCCGTGCATGTATTAGAAAATCAGAATAAGCAGCGCATAATGGTCAGGTTGTAGAATAAGATTACTGCCAGCAAAAGCTGTAGAACTGTAGAATAGTCCACCAATAGAAGATCTGTAAAACAAATTAACAAATGGAAACAGTAAGAACTGATGAAAACAGATTTGTGTCCTAGTTGTCGAGAACCCAATTCTTTACCCTTATCATTTCTGCACCATCACCCCCTTTAATTGTCTTGATGGTCAACAGCGCATGTGGGAATCAATCAAAGTTTCTGAACTATTACGGAGCACATTCTTCTTGAAATACTTTTGTAGTTATGATTTGCTTTTGTAAGTTAAGTAATTTTCCAGCAAAAGGCTCTTAGGTCATATCTCTCGTGATTTTTTTTGACAGGAGTTCGTATATCTAGTGATTGTGACCATCTTGTTGACTCATGAGAATTTCCTTTACAGGCAGTGGTAGAACTTCGTGAGCGTTATTTTGGACCATCATATGAGTTGCTTTCACATGAGAAGGTGAGTTCATACTCAACTACTAAACTTCGTAGAGTCTCTTAAACAAAAGAATGTGATGTGAATAAACATGCTTATCAGAGGGGGATCAAGCGTTGACCTTTTTATCAAATATATTTGGTTAGTGTCTGTAATGATCTCTGATCTTTGGGGGGACACGCTTGAACTGGCGGACGAAGTTAAGAAGCCCCGTCCTCCAGAAGTACTTCTCGTACCACTCGTTGTATGGCATTTCAGAGGTGGCCCCTCGCTTGCATAGGGAGTAGAGTGCAAAAACAAACTTGTGGTCACTAACTCGTTCTTGCAAGCAAAATAAAATTTAACAAGCTTGCTTATTTCCTGTCCATTTTGGATAGGCTGCGCACGATGATCATTGTCATAATCTCAAGCCCTGGATTGTAACGGTCATTTGCGTCATCGCCCACCATCCTACCTAATACATACATGCATAAGACATTTGGACCATACATACATGCCAACATTGACATAAAAGATAATACATTATCAACTCAATACATACGAATTACCAACAAAAAATTGGCATGATGCATTTATTGAGTAAACATATATACAGACAGATACATTTGGTTCAAAAAGAAAATAAATTCATACAGATTATTAATAAGAAATCATCACATACACACATTGCAATCATCCCTAGGGATTGCATTAGGACAAAATAAGCAACATACACATTGCGTCATATTGCATTAGGCATTGAAAAGTAACTAGGCATAACTAGGGGTAACATTGCATTAGCCATACACATTGCATTAGGCACAGACACTAGGTCAAAATAACAACAAAAGTTACTATGCATAACAAGGGATAACTAGGTCTTGAACAAAATGCACACATTGCATCACAATTCATTAGCATTGAAGACAAAATGACTAGGGATTAAGAGTGAAAATCCCTCAACAAATCTAAAAATCTAATCTTAGGGATAAGGATTGAACAACATAATGCAGAAAAAGGACAAAATACCCGGAATAAGTGAGAGGGGAGGGTGAGATTTACCTTACAGGTTGAGGAATTTCAAAATCCCTCAAAAAATCACTTCGGTTTGGCTAAGTGTTGAAGAGAATTGGTGGGGGGAGAGAGAGAACTCTATTCTTTTCGGGCTGAGGAGGAAGATGGGGTGTGGGTGGGTGGCCCACCCATGGCCCCGGGTTACTTATGTCTTAGGGGGGAAATATTGAAGGGTGTGGCGTTTGGGTTGGTGGGGATGAAACGCCCTGTCCCGTGGGAAAAATTCCACTTAGCCACGTCAGCCTGGCCAGAGGTGACTGGTTAGCCGTGGGCCAGGGTGCAAGGCTGGAAACGCCATGGGCCTTGGCATTGCGGTCTGAGGCCAAATGCCAGGAGCTGTTGCACTTGGGTCGTGCCCCGTCAGCCCGTTCAGCTGCGACTGTCCTGGCAGCAGTGCCAACGCCATCGACCCTTGTGTGTCCATGCCTAGGTTAAATGCCAGTGTGTGTGGCATTTACTAAAAGGGTTAGTTCCGGCTGAAATTTTGGGCATGGGTCATTTTGGTCTAAACTTCCAACAAGAGGTCAGTACTGTCGTTTTGACCAATTTGTTTTAACCCAAGCCAAACTATTTCCATTTCGCGCGAGAGCAAATGGTATGCAAAGACACATTATCTGCTCAACAAATGCAAATGACGATCAAGTGGGCGACACCGGTTCTGCAGGTCCCCTGGGCACCATAAAAAAGTTCCCTTTGGACACATTGAACTTTGAACAAAAAGCCCTGCTTTCGATAGGACATGCTTGATTATGGTTATGTTCTTTTCGATCTCATCTTTTATGTTAATAATCTAACATATGTGGTAGTATGCAGAGGTATGGGCGGTAGATGAAGCTGATCCCTATATTGCTCCAGAAGGTGGCGAGAGTGTTGCAGATGTTGCTAGTAGATTTGCAGCAATGCTGTCTTCTGCAGACATGGAGTTTCATGGGTACTTGTACTTGCAGTCCATTATATTCAAATGATATACTCCCTCCGCCATCAAATAAGTGTACTTCTAGGTTTTGTCCTAAGTCAAAAATATTGAAGTTTGACCGACTTTATTGGAAAACGTAGAAACATTTATGACACTAAATTAGTGTCACTAGATCCGTTTTGAAATGTAGCATAATATACCGATTTGATGTCATATATGTTGTTGCTCTTTTCAACAAAGTTGGTCAAATCTAAAAAAGTTTGACTTAGGACAAAACCTAGAAATACCTTTTTGTGTGGACGGAGGGAGTATCTGTTTATTCATGTTTTACTACATGTATTTGGTCTTGTATCATCACCAAAAACCATATCAGTGTCAGCTTAAGAAAATCTATATCAACAGACCAAGAGGCTACAATTAAGTGTCCAAGGTTTTTTCTATAATGAAGAATTGCATGGCTTGCCATTTCGTTTTCAATCTATCTGTAATGATGATAAGCTGCTGTGTAGCAACTACTTTGACTCTATAAACAGTGAAAAAGGCTTTCGCTATCCAGTTCAGTAAGAATTTTTTCAAACCTATTGCACTCTTCTTCCTTCAACTCACACCGAGTTTTTTAGTATGCATCAGAACACCTGGAAGTGACTGAACTGATTAAATCTGGTGATTTGTTCTTATGTGGATTTTTAATTCGGTGAGTGGTATTTGGCTGCTTTGGGACAAACAGTAAACTTTAGTGCATATCTGGGTAAATCAACTTTCTGTTAAACAGAGATTTAGTTTATTACATATTGGATTAGCAGGATTATGTTTGAAATTGGATTAACTAAATGAAAGATTTATAGGGTAAGTTTATGATTATTATCGGTGCAGATAATCAGAAATAAACTCTTGATGAAAATAGGAAAATATTGGACCAGCCTGTTTCTTAACCCTTACTAGGATGATTGTGACATGCCATCTCCCAGATAATGCTCCTCTGGGCTTTGGCAGAAATCAAGAAGATGAAAACAAGAATATGAAGTCATGAAGCTTAATAACAGTTGGCTTAAGGTTTGTCAGAGGAGAACCTATGGTCTAGAAAGAATGTTAATGTTCAGAATATGATTATGCAGAGAGCACAGTTCCTACACTTGGCTTACGCAGGCCAGGGGCGGAGCCAGGATTTCAAAAATGGGTATGCAAAGCTTTTTTCTTCGACAAAAACTAGTCGACGAGAGAGAGTGTGTACCAACGGAGGCGAGACGCTGGTAGGCGTATACACGATGGACTGACAATTTTGGTCGTATTCGGTTCCGGCTCAATTCATCAGACACGTTCATGTTTAGATTGTGACACCACGCTTAGGTACATGATCAAATGGGGTGACACATAAATATGAAAAATCATGATCAAAGAAAATCTCACCTGGACAATGAAAAAGGCATCTAACATTATACTAGTACAGTATACAACATACTATCATACACATGAATACCAAGTACTCCCTCCAATCCTAAATTGTTCTCGAAATATTACATGTACAAATTTGAGTCAAAAATTTAGGATCAGAGGGAGTAGTAATTAGTAAGTACTAGCAGTAATAAAGTTATTGCCAAAAAGTCTGGGTATGCAATGCATACCCAGGCATTAGCCTGGCTCCGCCAGTGACGCAGGCTATGCATTGTAAATAAGCACAGTAACTTGAAGAACTACTAACAGGGGTTAAAGCTTATAGAGCTGCCATGACAATTATCAACTAGTAGTCCAGGATACTGGAGTTCTCATAGTTCATTAAGAACCTTTGATGTATGACCAAGTTGTTTTACATAATGATGGATGAACCACACTTAACATGCACACTGCACAACACTTTTGCATATGAAGTCCCATTTGTCTTGCTGAAGTTGACTTAGATGTTTCCATGCAGCTCTGCTGTTCTTATTGTCAGCCATGGGGATCCACTACAGATCTTTCAAGCAGTACTCAGCGGAACCAAGAAAATCACATCTTTCCTTGAGGAGGTAAGTGACCTGCAAAAGAAAAGCCTGATAGCTCCATCCCTGTTGTCAGGGCACCGCAAATTTGCACTAAACACAGGAGAGCTGCGCCGACTTGTGTGACTTCTGCAGTTTGGATCCTACACCGCTACAGGATATATAACTGAAAGTTATAAATCTGCAAATTATGCTTGATGTGGCACTAAGCAATCCGAAAACCAGAAGAACTGAAATTCAAATGTTGAATATAACTGACAGTTCTTTGTGACTTTTGTGAGCTGGAATTGTTTCATGACCTTGAAGAACTGAATTTTGGACTTTCACATGGGAGTCAATAATTTCACAGCATGATTGAGAATTTGCAGCACTCTAAATTGGGCATTCTGAAATTCAATTTGGTTGTAACTAGGTGAATATTTCTCCTGGCTAGTTTGCAAGCACATGCACGCAAGTGGAATTCTAAACGCATGCCGAGATCCTCTAAGGCTGAGTTTAGCGTTGAGGTGGATTATGATAATCTAGTTTTTCTAACTAGCTTTTGTCTATATTTTTTTGTTTTGCTAATGACATTTTTCTACTTTTTAATGTATTTTCCTATGACAGATAAAAAATTAAGTTATAGCACAGTTTGTAAGCACAAACTGAGCCTATCTTGCTTAAGTTGAAGCACAGTTCATGTAACCACAAACTGAGCCTATCTTGGCAGGGAACTCGCAGCTTATCTTGGGCCCCAATGTGTACTGTCCAAACTGCATCTGATGGCCGCGGCTTTAGATACAGAGGCATATCTTACCATTAAAGGAAAGGAAACTTGAATGTATTTATTTTATGTTTGTAAATCCGTAGCATCGTTCGAACTTTGTGCTAGTTTCATAAAAAGGCAAAGCATTATAAGTTTGTGGTCCTCATCGACAATGCCATGTCAATGATGTGATATCGTCCAAAATGAAGGTTCTTTGCTTTTTCCACTACCGTGGCGGTGCCTTATGGACAGTGAGGCCAGAGAATTTTACTCATAGCAGGTTTGATGTGTCCGATCTTGCGGATTGTGAATTTGTGTCCTGATAGGTCTGTCCATATGAATCCGATATCATGAGTTTCTATCAGTGTGTTATGGTGTTTTCATTGTTATGTTCTTTTGTTGCTTTGCAGTATTCCTCCGGCGTTCTAGTCTTTGGAGGATCATCCGAGCACAATAGTTTCAATGCTCATGACTTCTCTTATTTTAGATTGAAACTCAATGGGCGTTTTGAATCCTTGAAGATAGTCAATTTCGTGTAAGGATACGGGCGGCGGTTGTGTCGCTCGAGTCTAACGGACAATCTAATCAGGCACGTTCTCACCGTTGTCCATCCACAATTCAATGGCCAGCGGACCGTCTGGGGCCGCGCACTCCTGATTGCTTCTCTCTTTTTTGTTTTCTCCTCCCCCGATGTCTCTCCCGTAGGCCGCAGCCAATGGCCTCGTCCATCGCCACCCAGTGCTCCCCCCTCCTCCTCAGACCGCCGCGGCCACCGAAAGCCCTTCTTCTCCCCCGGCACGGCCCGGATCCCTTCGCTACCGGCGCCGCGCGCCACCCCTGACCGCGACGGTGCCGCCTCGCCATGGAACCGTACGGCCGCTGGCCCATGGGACTGGCACACGCGCGAGCAGATCTTGGCCTGGGCCTCTCCTCCACGGTGCAGATGGTATCCTAATTACTTGGGATGGCTGTCAATTGCGATTTTGGGGCGCGGACGAGTGACGAGTGAGGCGGCGGAGTTCGGGCTCGGGAAGAACAACTGGTACCGATGTTGAGAGTAAAAATCCATTTTGAGATGGAGAGATAGATAGAGGAGAAGCTGCTCATGGATGTTTGGGATGGATGACTCGGTGAACTGAGGATGACATGCGCGGTAGGAAACAGGGGAGGAGTGAATGGCCTGCGGTTTTTTTAGATGGGTTTCTTCCTCTTCTCCTCTGTTCTTGATCTTGTTTTCTTAGTTCTTCCTTCTTGGCACGAAGGAAAACGATGAGATGCAGTTAGAAGTAATGTGTTAGTTGCAGTGAACAAATAGGATTGTATGTATGCAAGAAGGAGCATCCTGATTGTTCTTCCTGGGAATCCATAGATGAAATTTGTTGTCCTTGGGGTGTCGATTTCGTCGCTGGCTTGAATGATTCAGAAATCGTTTTGTCATGTTCTTCTCTATTCCTTGATTGTGTTCAATCATCTGGGCACTGGTTTTCCATCGTGAAGAACAGTGGGTCTTCTCTTCTCGCTCGTGATTGCTCTCGATAGTGTGCTGATAACGTGTTGAGACTAGAGATTAAACGAGAGAAACCGGCTCCTCCTTGTTGGCCTTCCATGGCGGCGGTTCGTGAAAAATGTATAATCGAGATGTGCGATGACCTAACCCAGCAAACGTGTGACTATAACCCGGTAAACAAGCTAAATTAACCTGGTAAACTAGTGATTATAATCTGGTAAACAGGCTAAATTAACTAGGTAAACGAGTGACTATAACCTAGTAAAGAAGCGATATTAACATGGTATGGTAATAGTGCGACTATAATATGGTAAACAAGCGATATTAACCTGGTAAAGAAGTGACTATAACCTGGCAAACAAAAGATATTAACCTAGTGGTAACAAGTGATTCTTAACCTGATAAACGAGTGATACCAACCTGGTAAACAAGTGATATCAACCTAATAAACAAGTAACTATAACCTGGTAAATGAGTGATTAAACAGATAGTAAACAAGTGATATAGTGAACTATCTAAGCAAGTAAAAGATGTCATCAGATAATAAAAGTACATTCAAGTCACGTAACGCAGACGCCGCACGTTTGCGTATGGCTGCACACGTCGCGTCCAAAAGAAAAACGAAGCGCGAGCTACGTGCGGGGCGTGCAAGTGCTACACGAGTACGTTATTGTGTGCACGGCGGCAGTGGCAGCGGTGCAGACATGCTAGCAGTGGCGGCAAAGCTAGGTAGCGCGGTTGCAGCGGGTGCCGTAGCAGGCTCGGCCAATGGGACGACGGAACGGCGCAATTAACCTGGTAAGTTTTGCATCGTCAACCTAATAACTAGGAACAATTAACCTGCTAAGTTAGCACGACTAACCTGCTAAGTTAGCACCGCTAACCTGGTAAGCGTGTGTAGTTAACCTGGTATGTTAAAACTATTGTTCTGGAAGTAAGCATATTTAACCTGTAACTTTATTTCCAACTAAAAATATGAAGGTATCATTCTGTTACTAAGGAGTAAACACGTGGAAACTTCATACAAATAATAGAATGTGATTTGTTAATCAAAGTTATCACCCATAATGTACAAAGTTATCATAATGTTAAGGACAAGGTACCATGGTTAATTACTCCTTTCAAGGTGACTTGCGTAATATGGTCCGGTAACAAAAGGGTTTGATATTTTTTGAAACATATTCGAGTAAGATGTTGTTTTGAAGTACTCGTCGATACGAATCTAACGGTGAAGATTGATCGTGAATCCGACACACAGTTTGAGCTATATAAATTTCTGAATTTACGAAATGAACTAGTACAAGAATGGACTTTTGTATCAGCTGGCTTCAACGAAGAGAATGGCCCAAACCCTGCTCGGCTCCACTCGCCGCTGCAATTAACGTAAAACCGGACAAAAACCGTTACAACACTCCCAAGATCCGTTACAGATGACAATTCTTAGGACACCACTAAGCCGATCTGGCTACCAAACGCACTCCACACGAACTGTCGAGGAGAAAAACCGTTGTCGAGATTGTTCGCAAGTGTCATCACCATCACACACCACTTCCCGAGCCGGCGACTCCAACTTCACCACAAATGACCATCGACGAAGCCCTCGCCGAGACAGTCGCTTGAAGCCCGCGTCGATCTATGCCAAACAATCGGGCCACACACCGACGTCCAAGCAGAGAGCCGCACATTGACCCCACCAAACGCGAAGCACCATCGCCACCATGCCGCAAGAAACACTCGGCGCGTCCACCACGGTGGCATCGTCATCGACACAGCCCTCATACCGGCGACTCCCACTTCACCACAAATGGACATGGAAGAAGCTCCACTGACACTTCGGCTCTGACCACATCGTTACATGGCAGAAGCACACTGCTGAAACTCTGCGCACATCGTTGTTCTGTTCTAACAAGGAAAGAAAAACTCGTATACCATTCGAGTTTCATGATTAGCCATGCTGGCATTTTTTCACATGCGCACGGCTCCCCGTTATGTCGTATATCCGACGCGTCTAGGATCGTGGATCGTGCAACACATGCAACGTATACACGTACCAAGGCTTGCGTGAGTTGATAACCCGTGCCAGATTTGCTCGCCGGCCGTGCTTCGCAGACTTCTGGACGCGTAGTGACAAAACCACCACGCCAGAACGAGTGTCGCGGGGCTTTAAAATAGGCTATCCAAATTCGCTCCATCACGTACATATACGGTGCAGACCACCTATAAATACCACACCGATCTCACCGAAGCTCACACACATCGACACACACAACATACAAACACTAGTAACCGCAGAGGAAGCTGAGGGGGAAATGAGGAAGGAGGAGAAGCGGGTGGCCATCGTGGGCGCGGGCGTGAGCGGGCTGACGGCATGCAAGCACGCGCTGGAGCGCGGCTTCCGGCCCACCGTGTACGAGGCCGACACGGTGCTGGGCGGCGTCTGGGCTCGGGTACCGGACTGCACGTCGCTGCAGACGGAGCGGCCCATGTACCAGTACTCCGACTTCCCATGGCCGGACACCGTCACCGAGGTGTTCCCCGACCACCAACAGGTGGCCGACTACCTCGCCGCCTACGCGCGCCGCTTCTGCGTGCTCGACTGCATCAGGTTCGGACAACGGGTGGTCGGGATGGAGTACGAGGGCGTCGAGGAGGAGGAGGTGGCGGCGTGGGAGGAGTGGGCCGGGACCGGCGAGGCGTTCGGGTCTGGTCATGGCCAGTGGCGCCTCGCCGTCGCCGACGCCGAGGGCAACATCCAGGTAATTAAGGATCGGAGTTATCAAGAGAAATTTTCGAAGGTCGTCAAAATTTCAAAATTCATTTCGGCGTAACCTCTGGATCAACCTTTATTGAATTTAGATGGATTTCGGTATAACCTCGATCAAACTTTATTCATTACGTGTTAGGCCTATGTGGCCACTCAGTGGGTTCGGCCGCAAGCTGGTGTGCCTTAACCAACTGGAGCTGGCGTGTATTGAAACTAGTGTAATTTTTTTTTTAAATCCTAACATTTAATTTGGTAAAATTCCATCTAAATTCAATGAATTTCGGTCGAAATAATGCAAAAAAGATTTTTGAAATTTCTAAATTTCGGTGACATTTGAAATTTTAAGGTTGCCGACATTTTAAACCTTCTTAGAAAGCTTATTTGGAAGATATGACTCCGATGTGTGGAGGCGCCACTTAGCTTTGACATGTGGGACCATTTTGTCAACATGGTTAAGAATCTTAAAAGGGGTAAAACTATGTTAATTGTTTTTTAAATGGGGTAAAATGAAGGAATTTTCGCTCACAATGATAATGTGTTAACAAACTTTCTTGAGGGTATAAAGTGGAATTCACTCTTAATTAAAAGTTCACTGCCATGAGTTTTTCCCTTCTGCTGCGAGAATCTAATTGATTCCCTGAATCCTGACATCCAAACATAGTTAAAATATGTCATCTATTCTACTCCCTCCGATTCATATTAATTATCTCAAATTTGCCTAAATATGGATATATCTATGCCTAAAAAGCGTCTAGATACATGTAATATTTCGACAACTAATATGGATAGGAGGGAGTAGATGAATTTTGCTAGGCTTGCATTAGGCTCTTAAAAATTTACGGTGACAAGATGGCGTTTGACTCAATTGCGATTAGAATTCCTATTAAAAACATGCAAAATGTAATTCAAAAAACTACACCGCAGACGTCCAATATTGTAAATGACACATTTTTTTAGACTATTTTCCAATAATAATCCTGAAACATCAGGGAGTGGGCCTAGCTGACTTGGTTGCGAGAGTAGATGTACAATCTCAAAACCTAGGTTCAAGTCTTTACTAGGGCTGAACATTAAACTTGAAACTTGTGAGTTAAACAAGAGCTCGTTACTCGACTCGACTCAGCTCGAACTCAGCATTAATGAAACAAATTTAACAAATCGAGTAACGAGTTACTCGTTAGACTCATTTAACTAGGTCGATGTAATTCCAGACTTTCAATACATGAATGAACGCCTAATGTTAAACTAATATGTGTCGGAGATTTGGAATTTGGACTATGAATCATGTGACGTTGTAACCGTTAAATGTATGAGTAGATGTAATATATGTTGTGCACTCAAATTTATATAACATATATGTTGAAATTTGTTACCGCGCGAGCTTAATGAGTTTAAACAGCTAACTGGCGAGTTACACGAATCGATCATTTGGTTTTAAACTCGTTAACATAAAATCGAGTCGAGCTAGCTCATTATCTTAACGAATTGAACTGAATCGAGGCAAGCCAAGCTGACTCGGCTAGTTATCTAGCCCTAGTCCTCACATATGCGAATTTAGGTTTCTGACTACCTTACAATTTTTATTATTTCAAAAAAAGTAATACTGAAACATTATGTCCTATCTCCAGACAGAAAATGCAGACTTCGTGATTCTTTGCATTGGGAGGTTTAGTGGTGTTCCCAACATACCCACATTCCCTCAAGGCAAAGGTCCAGAAGAATTTGATGGGCAGGTGATGCACACCATGGACTACTCAAAAATGGGCACCAAGAAAGCCAATGAGATGTTAAAGGGAAAGCGTGTGACTGTCATTGGCTACCTGAAGTCAGCGCTGGACGTTGCCGCTGAATGTGCACAAGTAAATGGTACAGATATGCAAGCTACTTCGTTTTAAAATTTTGTGTGAATTGTCCTGGCTCCTGGGGAGAGGTGATTGCGTACTTCCTCTGTCCTATATTAAGTGACTTTTAATTACATGTATCTAGACGTATTTTAGTGTATAGATACATCCATATTTAGACAAATTTGAGTCACTTAATATGGGATGGAGGGAGTATGTTATAACATTTTAATTTGGTTTCTGTGAGAAATTACTGCCATTCTGTCTCCAATTGAAGAAATCAAGCGCCTTTGTCTATTATTATAGTACTTCTTTCGGTCTAAAACCACCACAAGTATTTTGGAGCAGAGGGAGTATATGATTACACTAACTGAATTTAAATAATTATCTCTATTAAAACTTGGAGAAAACATATTCTTCTTGCAGGTATTGAGCAACCATGTACAATGGTAGTCAGAACAAAGCATTGGATCATACCGGACTATTATGCTTGGGGCTTCCCAATATCGAAGTTGTATCTAACTCGCTTTTCAGAACTCCTTATTCACAAGCCCGGAGAAGGGTTGCTACTCGGCCTCTTGGCCACCATCTTGACTCCATTGGTATTGCAAAGGCAGCATGTTCTTTTCCTTAGAAATTTGATTTTCAAACTAATTAATGATTATGTTAAATGCTTTCTTGTTTGTTTATGAGTAGAGGTGGTTATTCTCAAAGTTTGCTGAGAGCTACTACTCAATTCCCATGAAGAAGCATGACATGGTGCCTGAGCATAGCCTTTTTGAGGCACTAGTGACATGCTTGATTGCCATTACACCAAAAGATCACTACAAGAGACTAGACGAAGGCAGCATAATTCTGAAGAAATCAAAGACCTTTAGCTTCTGCAAGGACGGGGTTCTTGTTGAAGGTGAACCTTCACCGATCAAGAGTGATATAGTTATCTTTGGAACGGGATTCAAGGGTGATCAGAAGATCAAAGACATGTTTATGTCAGACTACTTTCAAAGTATTGCAGTTGGACAAATATTCTCAACAGTACCTCTCTACAGGTTACTTCACTACACAAAATTTCTGTCAATTGGTATTTAATTTCTAACCTTGACCAAGTAGTCATATATATAATTTTCTATATGTTATTTCCAGGGAATGCATACATCCTAAGATTCCACAGCTCGCAGTCCTTGGTTATTCGGAGAGCTTGGCAAATCTCTACACTGCAGAGATTCGGGCCAAGTGGCTGGCGCACTTCATGGATGGTGGATTTAGATTGCCAAGCGTCAATGCAATGCAGAGCGATATCCTTGAGTGGGAGAAGTTCATGAAGCGCTACTCTCGTGGTTACTTCCGTAGGTCTTGCATTGGAATTCTTCATATCTGGTACAATGATCAGCTATGCCGGGACATGGGATGCAACCCTAGAAGAAAGAGTGGATTTTTTGCTGAATTATTTGAGGTCTATGGCCCTGCTGATTATATTAATCTTCGCCCCAAGTAAATAATTAAGATCAGGTCACGGAGGATGCTTATGTGTGGCACTTATCTACCCATCTCGGAAGATCTCCATATGCTTCCTTGACGTTACCACTGGTTGGAATATTTAAAACACGTTGAATAAAATTTGTTGACATTGATCGCAAGCTACAGTAGTTGACTATACGAGTCGCTTTTGCTTGATTTCTTCCTTGCATGTGTCACACAGCCACACGCACACGCACATGCCTGGTCGCTCCTGACCGCTACCCTTCTCAGGGCAGCTCGAAGGGTGAGCAGAGCGAGGGAGAAGTTCATGAAGCGCTACTCTCGTGGTTACTTCCGTAGGTCTTGCATTGGAATTCTTCGTATCTGGTACAATGATCAGCTATGCCGGGACATGGGATGCAACCCGAGAAGAAAGAGTGGATTTTTTGCTGAATTATTTGAGGTCTATGGCCCCGCTGATTATATTAATCTTCACCCAAAGTAACTAATTAAGATATGTGTGGCACTTATCTACCCATCTCGGATTGTTCAGATCTCCATATGCTTCCTTGATGTTACCACAGGTTGGAATATTTAAAACACGTTGAATAAAATTTATTGACATTGATCGCAAGCTACAGTAGTTGACTACACGAGTCGCTTTTGCTTGATTTCTTCCTTGCATGTGTCACACAGCCGCACGCACACGCACATGCCTGATCGCTTCTGACCGCTACCCTTCTCAGGGCAGCTCGAGGGGTGAGCCCCCATTTGTCCATTTGAGGGGTGGGTGGGGGGGGAGGGGGTTGGACAAAGTATGTTGTTCTTCAATGGGAACGCCTATGTATCCTTTGACATGTGGGCCAAGCGGACCATGTTTTGACAAGTTTTGCACAAATGCGGGATTCCCTATTCCCTCCCCAAATTTGGGGAAGAAATGGGGGTGGGGTTGTGTGTGTGTGGACAACTTTTAGACAGATGGGAGGGTCTCCTCATTGGGTTAGACCCCTAAATAGACAAATAGAAAGGATATAAGGGGGTGTCTACAAGAGGCCTTCAGTCCGTCCCCCGTCGCCATGGTCGCTTTTCCCAAACCCTAAGCATCCCCATATCCCTCGCCAATATACCTCAGCCCGTACGCCACCACGAGATGGCGCTCCCTGATGAGCTTGTCGAGGAGATCTTTCTGTGTCTCCCGCCCGACGAGCCGTCTTCTCCCCTCCGGGCCTCCTTGACAAATAAGACCTGGCGCCACCAGATCTCCTACCCCGAATTCCGCCACCGTCTCTACGAGATCCATCGGAACCCTCCCCTGCTGGGCTTTTGCAAAACCACACGGTCGGCCGAAACAACTCAACCATGCCACTTCATCCCTGCCACCGCCCACGGTTTATCTCTCGTCCCTCGCTCTCGCAGACGGGCTGGTCGTTTCTCGATTACCTCCATGGTCGTGTCCTGCTGTACACCACCAGAGAGCGTGGCTATCAACTACTTGTGTGGGAGCCAATCAGTTCCTGCCAGAGGCTACTGTGTACAAGAGTAGTTGCACATCGTTTAGTGCAGATGTGGTTTGGGCATCTGACGGGTGTGACCACCATGACTGTCACATGGGGCCCTTCTGGGTGGTATTTGTCTCCTCCTGCGACACACCTATGGCGCCGTCCACATGGACATACGAGTACTCGCCAGAGACCGCAGTATGGTGCGAGTTGTCTGTTGTGCTTGCTGGCCTTGCTGTCTCTACTAGGCCCGTCATGCTCGTTGGGAATTCTCTGTTGTGTTTCCTATGCGCTCTGCCTTACTTCCACGAGCGTCATTGCGTCCTGGAGTATGACTTTACCGGCCCGAGTATCAGGAAATTAATTCTACCAGAGACATGGACTTTCCGGTCTGGAAACGTTGGCCTCATGCTGGCTGAGAATGGTGGACTGGGAGTTGTCAAAGTTTATTATTCTGATGCAACTGAAATTTTTAGTATCACCCAGTGGACTATTGATGGGAGCGTCTGGGTGTGAAGGAAAATCCACCTGGAGAATCCTGACCCGCTTAATGCTATGTTGCAGTCATATAAAGTAAATTGGTTCATACATACTGAAGAAACTAATACCATTATCGTGAATACATGTGGTGGCATCATGAGAATTGAGCTTGAGTCTAAGCAGGTGTGGAAGGTTTCTGAGTATATCGACCATGAAAATACCGCCGATTTGTTCCCATTGAGGAGATTCTACATTCAGGTATTGTGCACTCTACTTGTCGTGACTACCGGTAATATTTCAGTTAGCTGCACATGAGTTATTCTTATATGTGTTATTTATGTATAATATTTGTGTAATCACGATGATTTCCACTCCCTTGGCACCGTGTCACCTAGATATTCAGTTTACCCGGGTAACCATGTAAGCCAAGACCTTTGTATTAGTTGAACAGAATCTTTTGATGGGTGTTCTGTAGTTATCAATGTTCAATTCAACTTTTAACATATTACAATTACAGTCCTGCCACAAAAGGAAGACGTCGGGTCGTCCATGAGCGTACAAGATGCCATGGTAAGTCAGCTATCAAAGATCCCTCTCACTAACGCGATTCCTATATGTTGCGTGCCTGACAACCATGTTTATCAATTGCAGAAGGTTGAGGATGAAGCATAACCATCGTACATCCGTAAAGTCAGAAGTGAAATCTCGTTTTCTTCATCATGTGGGTGTGATGCAACGTCAGAACTATTATTTTTCGCTTGCCTGAGCACTCTGCATCCAATGGAAGCCTTGCTAAGGCTCTGTTTTCCCAATCAAGAACCAGTTAAGGTACGTAGGTAACATGGAGCACGTGTGGTGCGATGTCTGAACTGTTATTTTTTGCTTGCCTGGAGGTGGGATGGTCCAGGTGCATGGTCGAACTGTTATTTTGCCTGCCTGAAGTTGTTTTCGTTTGCCATTCGCGACAATGGCTTATCTTTGTATGTACTGAAGCTGTGTGTTGTAATTATCACGTGGGCTAGGTGTCGTGAAGCTCAGTCTTCAAGGCCCTCGTGGACTGTTTTATCTTGATCATGTTTTTTTAGCAAAGTTTTATCTTGATCATGTAATGTACGAACGCATTGTTAGGTTGTAGCTAACGTGGGCCATTGGGCTGCCGTGCATCCTAACGACTAGGCCGGATTAGAGTGTAACCGGGCCGGAAAAAAAAAATCATACACATACCTGCACGTAACAACTGGGCCGAGTGAACAAATCGTAAACGACCTTGTCAAACGGGCCGGACCATTACTCGGAGGCCTGTTGTCAAAAGGTAAATGGGCCGGCCCATTATTCTGAGGCCCGGAAACAAACCGTAAATGGGCCGGCTGAAAAAACCGTCAATGGGTCAGCCCATTACTGTTGGGCTGACTGGAAAATTCATAAATGGTCCTGTTGAAAAATAAACGGGTTGGCCCAATGGGCCTCGGCTCTGGTGGGCCAGCCCACTGTGGATTCTGGTGGGCCGGCCCATAGGTCCTCGATTCTGGTGGGCTGGCCTAAGTAGCCTTAACGGGCCTGCCAAATTCTTGGGTCTCGAGGGACACGTGGCCAAATAAGAAGCTGATGTGCGGATCGTCAGGATGCCGACACGTGTTCACGCCGGAAGAAGACACGTGTTCCAATCAGATGGTGACACATGTCACGGCAAGATCCTCACACGTGTAGCTCAGCAACGTCGACACGTGAACCTATGAAAACTCGACTCGTGAACCTGTCCGAACTTGACACGTGTCGTCCTCTGACAAGTCCGTCCTTCGGACACGTGTCATCCCTATGGCCTGCCTCGTGGCTTTGCAGGTCATCGCACATGTTAAATGTTAGATTCACTTTTGACAATGCTGATATCATCGTATCAGTGACAGCTTGACTGGCCTTAATGGGCTGGGCGTAGCCAAGGCCTGCTAAGGATCGAGACGGCCTAGGACCGTCATTGATGGTCAACTTGGTGACGGCTTGGACATTCCGTCATGATCGACCATCTATGAGCACGGGTCAAAGACGTTTAGCAGGATTTTCATAAAATATTTTAGATGGCGGATTTTTGGCCCATTATGACGCTTTCAGAACTTGTAGTGCCACCACACCATGCCCAGCTCTGCCATGAGGGTTATTTGGGCCCTCACGAGTGAGGTGTCCAATATCCCCGCAGTTGAAGCAGGCGCCGGCAGCGCGACGCTCCTCGTGGCGCTGCTCGCGCTTCTCCTTGATGTTCTACAGGATACGGCAGTCCTGCGCGTCATGCGTGGCATTGGCGTGGATGGGGCAGTGAAATGCCGTTGCCGGCTTGCTGCCCGATGCACCAGTTGCAGAGGCCTTCTTCGTCGGCCTCGCTGGAGCCCCCTGCTCCGCGGCAAGCACTTACTTCCCGCCGCGCTTCCGGGAGCACTTCTTTTGAGAGCCCTCGGAAGGATTGGCCGCTGCCTTGGCCGCGAGTTCTGGCGCCAAGCGCCCTTCCTCGGCTATCGCACACTTGTGCGCAAGAGCGTATAACTCTTGGGTAGTCCGAATCCGGTGCGTGTTTAGCTTCCTCCGCATCTTGGGATCACGAACGTTGCTGGCATAGGTGTTGATGATGGCGGCCGCTTCCGCCTTTAGGATGGAGTAGGAGATGTTGGAGAAGCGGTTGGTGAACTCCCGCAGCGTCTCCCCCTGCTTCTGCACGATGGTGTGCAGCTCCGGCATGGTTCCCGGGTGTTTGTATCCACCTTGGAACGCGTTGACAAACTGCTTGCGTAGGTCCGCCGAAGAGGAAACGAACCCGGCAGGCAGGTTCGGCAATCAGGTTCTCGCTGATCCCTTAAGGACCATGGGGAACCAGTTGGCCCTGACCTTGTCATCAGCGCCAATTGCATACATGCCCAACGAGTAGGTCAAGAGAAAATCCTTGGGATTAACGGTCCCATCGTACATTCCGAGCGACGACGCTCGGAACTTGCGGGGCCATGCCACCCGCCGCAAGTCCAGGGTGAATGCGGGGCATCCGTCGTCGATGCCGAGAGGAGCTTCACCTTGCTCCTCGGGGTGGTTGCGATCAACCTCCTGCTAGCGCCGATGCTCCAAGCGCCGATGCAGTTCCTCGCCACGACGGACGCTGAGGATGCCTCCAGTGTCGAGCAGCAGGACTGTGGACGACGAGTCGACGGAGCAATCCCCTAGCCCGACGCTAGTGTGCTCCCCCGTAGGAGGGGTGTGCTGGGCAGAGACACGGGGCAATTCTACGTGTCTCGGCTCTTGACCCCGCCCTGACTCGAGCCCCCGGCTCGTTCTTGAGCGAGAGCTAGACGGGCCACGCGTCCCTTCTGGACGGCGGCTGGCCAACGCGAGGAGAGCCTCCAACTCGGCACTCCATGTGTCGTGGGCTGGTGTGCCTTGCGATGGCTCGTAATGCACCATGGCGGGCACCCGCGAGGGCTTTTGCCTGAGTTCGAACAAGAGGCGGTGGGTGGCCTTGCTCATCGCCATCCACCTGTTCATCCCCTAGCCCCTCGCCGCGGGGTAAGAGAACCAGAGGGCGTCGCACGGGACACGATGATATGGACATGCTAACCATGGATACGACCTTTGGTACCCTCAATTCTATAATATTTGACAAGATTTATAATCAGGTGAATTCAAGTAGTAATTGTTTTCATTTTCATATTTATGAAGAGGCGGAGCTACTACTATCTTGTCTCGTTTTATTACGTAGGCATCTTGTCGAGCTTTTCAAGTCCAAGGTCAAGATGAGATACGATGGAGGCGAACGGGATGGCCAACAAGAATCAAGCATCCATATAGCTGAGAAAAAAGGATTTCAAGTGTACTTTCCAACAAATCAAACGGCATATGATTTGGAGCTTGCTAGAGAAAGATATCACGAATTAAAATTGAATCCGATTCGGGTCCGAGCTGTCAGGAGACCCGAATTTGTTTTAATCACCCAGGCCGCATCCGGAGTCCAAATCAAGCAAACAAGTACTTGTTGGAAAGTTAATTACAAGATCTTTCCAAAGGATCTGGCCCCATCAAGAGATTCCACTCGTGCTGACCTTGACGGACAAAACAAGATGACGGATCTGTTTTTCTGTTTCCTAAACAGTTGTAGTTTGTTAGGAAAGTTAGAGATAGAATTGGATTTCGGCCTCCTTACTCAAGGTGGACGAAAATATCTCTCCCTTCTCCTTTATATACCCCATGAGCCTCCCTAAAGAGCCTTGGGTTTTGATTAGATAAAGTTTGGCCATCTTTGCTACTTACGTGTAATCGCGTGTGTCGGTTAGACCACCTGTTTTACCGTCGTCAAGACTCCAACTTATCGTCTCGTTGAGACATTGGTTTGATATAGTATATTCGCAATTTTAGATTGCATCCGCTATTTATCTTGTTCTTGCTTGTTCTTCGATTGCTTGCAGGAACAAAGACCTTCGTGGTCAGGTTGATCGTGCCCCCGCGTGATCAATAACCCTCTGGAGTTGGTGTATCGATTGCTAAGGCGCTGCCTCCTAGGCCGTAGTCGGATCGTCAACGTCACCTCCTACCCAAATCGAGAGTTATCAATCTCATCGAAAGATCGGGCCACCCGCACCCATATCACACGCTTTGGTTCTGGAACGAGTGGGGGCGGTCGCCGTCCACCCGCGGGTGATCTTGCCGGTTGACACGAGCGACAACAGCGTCATTCGTGTGACTGGTTTTCCGCATGCCCCCCTACCTGGCGCGCTAGATGTCGGGGCCTGAAACTGAGGAACAGAAATACCGAAAACAATGCAGATGAAGTAAACATGAATGCAAGAGTATCCACAAATATGCACGTCTTCAAGAGATATTCCGGTAATTCACTCCCCAGCTCGCAGAATCTGATTTTGTCAAGAGATTTGGTGGAGATATCTGCGAGTTGTCTGTCTGTCCTCACATGGTTTATGCAAATTTCTTCTTTGGACAGATGATCTCCGAGGAAATGGTGTCGAATGTCAATGTGCTTCGTGCGAGAGTGTTGGACGGGATTATTGGCAATCTTTATGGCGCTTTCATTATCACATAGGAGAGGAACGACATCCACTGAGATATCGAAGTCTTTGAGGGTTTGCCTCAATCAAAGAAGTTGGGCACAACAGCTGCCTGCTGAAACATATTCTGCTTCAGCCGTCGACAAAGCAACAAAGTTCTGATTCTTTGAAGACCAACTCACTAAGGATCTTCCGAGGAATTAGCAAGTGCTGGAAGTGGATTTTCTATCAACCTTCAACTAGCATAATCTGAGTCAGAATAGCCAACAAGATCGAAAGAAGCACCTTTGGGATACCTATGAGACCCCGAGACTGGATTTATGCAATTTAGCCCGAAATGCTAACTCGTGTATAAATCAAGCCCCAGTGCCTCCCTACGATGAACACTTCACAACATACACGCAATGTGTTCACCGCAGGTTGGAACAACAATGATATCATTACATAACTCTAAGACACAAGAATTAAGTCAAGCTCATACATAGAGCAAAATACAAAGTTATTACAACTCACGAACACCTGTCCACAATCATCATTACACCAGCAGAAGCAAAATAGGCCTGAGTACGAACAAGTTACAATTATTGCCTAAGAGGCTGAAACTGAAAAGGAGAGCCACCACAAGTTCACAGAACCTTGCTCTGGAATCTTCTGGCTAAACGTCGTCGTCAAACTCCACAAAGTAACCACTCACCTGTTCCTCCGGAAACTCTGGAGAAAACAACATTGCAAAGAAATTGAGTACAAAGTACTCGTAAGACTTACGGGAGATCTAAACTAGATATGCAACGAGTCTCAAAGGATGGATAAAATGTGGGTTATGCAGCAGCGATATATCTGGAGAGACACGCTAATGACATCGTCTAGATAGAGGATAACGAGCGTCTACCAAGTGAGGTGATAACCTAATAACTAACACCAACCAAACACAACCTCTTATCACCCCTCAACCCCTTGTGAGGAAATGATCCAAAGGCACTCACACTTAAGCAGTTTTAGCCATATCCATGATTAAGGCTAATTACTACTCAGATTTAGGAGAGTAAGTTAATTAATTGGTATGAGTTCTCTATGATCAAGTAATGACCAACCAAGTCGTCCATGACCGCGGACACGGCTTTCCGAAAGATTTATCCCTGCAGGGTGTGCCAATTTACCCGTACACGTTCGTCCAACCCTTGACGCCACTAGCATGGAACACACGCAAAAGCATGTGCCGGCAGGATTGAGCGACACGACGTTTCCAAGCCCCACAACTAATCCAGGGGACCACCCAACTGAGTCTAATCCGAAACGAGAGCCCGGCCGAAGCGTTGTACGGACTCAAGAGTTGCGTGGACAGCTGGTAGTGGTTCGGTGTCCGTAGAATGACCACTCCAGACTAGTGCCGCAATCCTATATGTATGCAAAGCATCAACAAGACTCCAAACCCAACACCAGTGTATATGCGATATGCCAAATGGAACGCCCGAACTATGTGGCCCTTGGAAGAGCTATGAAATGAGTACTAAGCCGAGGAGGAACCCATATATTCTCCCACGAGCGGTTAGCGCGAAGTTTCTTGGATCGGCGAAAACGAGAACTCGGTTCTTAGGTCGGCGCCAATGGAACAAAACACCAATGCGTTAGCACGGCCTCCCATCGTGGCCTTGTGCAGGTAAAAACAGGTCACAGTTCAATAATTGCAATTAATTACGGAAAAGTAGCATGTGGATGTAGCAATTGTGTAACCCCAAATAAGGACACCAGACTAGCAATCTAAGCAGACTTCTAATGACCAACTAGGACAAAAACATGTGACATGGTAATAAGATAAGGAACAAGACAACATGCATTTGAGTAGAACAAGACAACAAGCCGAGTGCTCAATAGTATCAAAAGCTTTTTCAAAATCAAGTTTTAAGATAATGATCTTCTTTCGAGATTGCTGACAGATGTGTAAATATTCAAAAGCCCAAGCAAGACAATCCTGAATAGTACGAGATTTAATAAACACATATTGATTGGCATGCACACATCGCAAGATCTGTCCCTGTAATCTATCAGCAGCAATCTTGGTCAAGAATTTCAGACAGGAATTTTTCAAGGAGATGAGCCTGAAATCATTAACAGATTCAGGTGAGTTCTTCTTGGGAACCAGAGTGATGAAGGATCCGAACACGTTTAAGCTTTTCAGAGATGTTCAAAGCAATGTCATCCCTCCTAGTCGGGGCATTCCAAGCACCCATCACCACCTCCAAAAAAACTAGCTTGCTCAACCCAATAATTCTCAAACCGAAAGATAGTCGATTTGGGAATACATGTATTAATAACCACAACACAGGGGACATGATCGGAGGCAGCCTTAGCCAACGGTAGCACCACAGTGTCAGGGTAAACAGAGGTCCATGCAGCAGAGGTAAAGAACCAGTCCAATTGTTCCAGCAGAGGATTAGTTTGCATATTAGACCAGGTGTATCTCCTTCCTTTAATAGGAATTCCAACGTACAAAGGTGACTGATGATCTCATTGAAGAGAAAGATATCATTCATATCCCCCCGGTTGATTCCTGTTATCAAAGGACCTAATGAAATTAAAATCCCCTAAAATAAGCCAATTATCCACCGCATCAATTTCCAAGTCAAAAAGCCATTGCACAAAATTATCTCTCTGCGGCCAAGAGCATGGCCCATATACATTAACCAGGTCCAAGTTTCCCCAGATTGCACTGATGTAAATCGAACAATGATACCAAAGGAACGCGTATTAATAAGAACCCCAGTAAAAACAGAGCTATTCCAGACAATCAAGATACCACCAGAGAGGCCAACAGAAGGAGAAGAAACAAAATTGTCAAATCTCCTAGGGCAGAATTGACGAATATAGGAGCTATCAAAGCAATCTCTCTTTGTCTCTTGCAAGCAAACCACAGAGCAGAGACTTTCCTCAATCTTGTTTCTAATGGCACAGTGTCTATCAGCAGAGTTAATGTCCCTCACATTCCAGCATAGGACATGCCAATTTTTAACACCAGGATTGTTATTCATTAAAACAACCATAATGTAAAGCAGATAATCCAAATACACCAGCTAAATGGAGCACAAAATAAGATTCCACAGTGCCATAATGATAGAAACAACATAAAATAAGCTCAACCAGGAGTTGAAGATAATAACAAGGTCTAAATAACATTGGAACTAGCTGGTGCAGCAATAGTGGATGCACCCATAAGGGAGGCATCAGTGAGCTCTTTAGCAGCTATCTCAAGATCAGACCCAATCCTTCTAGCCTGCCCCACTGTCAGAAATGGGATCTCAGGCTGGTCTTCCCCGTTAGCAGATGCTCTGGGCCTCTTACTTCTCTTGGCTGTATCAATTGGGCTAGCCAACTTAAAACCACCCTGCTTGACACTCTGCCTAGTGCACCTTCGCAGTCCAGAGGAGACCACAGGAGTAGCCAACTTAGGGGGACGCCCATGCTTCTTAGGAGTGACAATGGGGCTCTGAGCAAAGATAGGAGCCACAATCTGTGCAACCTCACCAGGAGAGGGAGCATCAAAACTAAGTGATCTAGCCACCCTGCGTGGAGCAACTCTAGGAACCAAATCCACTTGCTGCCAGGACATCGAAAAGCCAGAGTTCTACTCAAAAGCAACAGACCAAGATCTCTTGCATAAAGTGACAGGAAGCATTGGGCCCAAAACGAAGGCAACTGGGAAGGTATCTGCACTGCCAAAATCTTGGGAAGAGCAAAAACAAAATTCCAGGCCCAAGCCTTCAAGAGCAAATCAAACTCCACAGGCCTTGGGGGTAAATATGGCACAATGGCCCAGCTTTGTGTCATTCCTTCAGAGAAGCCCTCATTCCTCCGAGTGGAAACCACCTCCAGAGTCAGGCTAGGCCCAGTAGCACGAAGCAGAGCACCAAAAGAACTTGAGCTGGGTGGGGTGATGTTCATCTCATCAACCACACCCTCCATATCATCATCCTCCTCCTCTTGATGCTGTTCCTAGTTGTCCCCTTGCCCAGCATCTTGCCAAGCAGGATCAGGAACCAAAACAGGTTACTGCTGAACTGGCCCATGACCAGGCAAAAGATGCTGGTTGCCACCATGCGAAGGAAGCTGATCCTCAGGAGGGGGGAACTCATCAGCAAAGCCACTATTCAGTATATAAACAGGGATTGTCCAACTGACAGTCCTCCCCCCAACCACCATGACCTCCCTAACCACAATGTCACGAGGGACAGTGGTGGCATCCTCATAGATGACCTTAGCAATAACCCTAACATCAGTAGATTCTCTCTGAATCCAGTACTCAAGTTTACCAAAAGTTTCCACAGCTTGCATAATGAAAGCATCATCTTGGAGATCTAAGGGAATCCCCAGCAGCATGACCCACCCATTTCGAGTAAATTCAGTGGTAAGAGAGTTATTGGCCTCATCATGCTTAACAAATCTCAAAGTGCGACCAGGCCCAAAATCCACAGCAAGTAAACTGACCAGCATATCCCTATCGATAGCATTGCACATGCGAAATCTAGCAAGACCAGAGGGGTGGCGATGCAAACTAACCACCTCGTAATGCAAAATCTCAACCATATACGCATGCACCTGAGCAATGACAGCCGGTACCTCCTCCGTTGGCAATGGCGGCTCAACCATGGCGATGAGGTAGGATTCATGACGGCGCGCCAGCGCACCCGCGAGCGTGACGAAGGTCCGTTGCAGACAGAACGGCCCACCATCCTCAATCGCCATGCCGCGAGGGACGTAGGGAGCAGGGTCGAGGTCGAAGTTTGCATGGATCCAAAGGAGAGCTATGGAAGATTGGGATTCTTGAAAACCCTCTCAACTGTAGCATCCGGACTCTCCGAGGAACTAGCAGGGTAGGTATCTGTCCCGTCCGAAATTAGAGGAGGCATATCCGCCCCCGCCAAAACCGAAGAAGAGAGCTGCTCATGCTGATCCGGGAGAGCACTGGGCCTGGAAGGACATGCCTTCAGAATGTGGCCCACTTAAAACAGCCCTTGCAGCGCACTTTCTTCGTACAGCCCAAAGCAGAATGGCCCATTCGCAGACAGTTTCCACAGTCCCAAAACCTGTATGCAATATCGTCCACAACTTTGTCCAGCCCACAAAGACGGTCCACAGAAAGGCCCAGATGGCCATCCAAATTTGAATTCCCAAAGTACCCGCTCTGCGAAGTTTGAGCCAGATCAGCCGGAACAGATGCTCGGGCTGTGATAGTCGGAGCAGAAAAAATAGCCGGCTCAGTCGATGCCAGAATTTCCTCCACACGAGAAATCCGATCAAACAAGCCAAAATTAATCTGACAAGGAGATTCCAAAGTAACACCAGGGAGCAAGATGACCCCCGGCAAATTGAACTGACGAAGAACAGTAGCACGAGCATCAGCATGATCATAACCCGCATCCAAGAAATCCATGACCAGAACCTCCGGATCAGGGGCCGAATAACCTTTATAGGAGCGAAGGACATGTTCTGAATTTTCCGCTTGCCTCGGGAAGCAGATTTCAGAACCGGGGAAGCAACAGAGTTCATGGCATTCAAGGCACGATTAACATAACGATCGGAGGGCAGGATAAGGGTCCATTCCTCCTGATTCTCACGCTGCCAAGATTTGAACTCAGAATTCCAGCGAGGTCCACCATTTCCCCAAAGATGGAAGAAACATTTAAACTGAGCACAAGAAAACTTATGCAAATTGTAAATCATGAAGCCAACAGATTTGGTGGAGACCGAAAATCGAAAAACTTGATCCCGCAGATGAACCACCGAAAACCCATCACAGAGTCCCCCAAGGCAACACTCCAGAGCAAGTCTGAATGAAACAGCCAGGTAGAAGTGTTTAGATTTACCCTCAGGGTGGACGAGGACTCCATGGATCCTCTTGACCTCCTTACGAAATGCCACTCCTGGCGCAAAGTCCAATCCCAGCGTGATGGAGGCGTGCACCGCCATGAGATGGGGATCAATCGAAAGCGCGGAGACAGCCGGAGAGATTGATCCGAGAGATCACCGCCGAAGGCCACCGATTAGAGAGATCGGCGGCCGGGAGGGTGATGGTGGGTTAGGGTTGCGGTCGCCAGAGCCCCATTTCCGTGCAATACAATATTCATCGTAGCTACAATTGTTGTGCTCTTTTCTGAGATTATGCTTTTCGCCGAATATGTATTAAGTTACAAGACTTTAATAAAACCTTGAAAAAAGAGAAAACACTATATATTAAGCTTCTAAAATTTAAATAAGAACATAAAATGCGCAAACAAAATACGTTGAACTTCAATGAATCTCCCGTCCATAATCATTGTAATCCACGCCTTTTTCGAAAAAATTCCAACATGGTGAGGTCAAATTCAAATAAGTCCAAATTCAAAAGGCTTTACGAAACTGTAAATTCAAGTAATATGGTGCCGTCGAGACAGATGCCATTTTATTGTGCAAATAATAGGTAGATTTCGATGGCCAAAATTCTTCATCATCTAAAGTATTCATATAAAGTGCGACATTATGCATGTGTCTCGAACAACTAATTGGCCACTATTAATCTAAAAAGATATTTGGGCAACAGTTCCAGATTTAAAATGAACGGTCAAGGTCGCGCAACCATCGACTGGCTATGGTTATGAGAATAGTTTCCTCCCAACAATAACACTTATAAATACATTTTACTTTAATAGGCCTCAAATAGCTCCAATAAATCCATAAAATAATTTAAGGATTCAGTAAATACCAAAGCAAAAATTGAATGAAAAAATGTGTACCCTTTAAGAAATGTTTACGAAATTTATAAATGTTGGAGAAAATTTATATTTGTGTTAAAAATTAAAATAATTCTCAAAACTTATCCGAGCATGATATATTTCCACTAAAATCGAAATTTGACATTAACCAAGGTTCGGTCCTTTAATGAATCTGTAAAAAAAATCGGAGAACAATATGTATTAAGTTTCTAAATTTTGAAATAACAAAATAAAATGCAAATAAAATACTTTGAACTGGCATAAATCTCCTGCACATGTTTTATAATTTGCATAGTCATTTCAATCCATATTTTTGTCAAAAATTCCAAACATAGTTAGGTGAAATTCGAACACATCAGACTTTTTTTTTAATTGTTCACTTATCTGAATAAAAGGATTTTCAAAGTAAATAAATTTAATTAAGATATAATTTTGGGGTGTTGCATTAAATTATTTTAGGTCATTCCGATCGACATCCAGCTATGGTGCTGCTGAGAAAGATATGAATATCTACATATATGCGCATACGATCTTTTATTATGGATTAATAGGTAGATTTTGATGGTCGAAAGTTGACATCGATCGAGGCATGCATGTAAACCGTGGCATTATGCATGTGTATAGAATCATTAATTGGATTCATTAAACGTGGGAAAGTATTTCTGATTTATCTCAAGCATGATATACCTCTACTAACAACGAAATTGGAAATTAGAGAAGTTACAAGCCTTTAGTAATCCATAAAAAAAGGAAGAATAGTATGTATTAAGTTTCCAGATTTTCAAATAGGAAGATAAAATGCAAATGAAATACTTTGAAGTTGCATAAATCATTTCAATCCAAACTTTTATAAAAAAATTCAACATCCTCAGGTAAAATTTAATCAAGTCTTAGGTTTTCCTATTTTCTAGCAATCTTAACAAAAGGATTTTCAAAACCATAAATTCAATTAAGATAGAATTTTGGGGTGTTACATTTTATTATTATAGGATATTGTAGTCGATATCCAGCTATGGTGTAATCAAGACAGATATACACAATTGCATACGCGCATATGATATTTATTACGAAATAATTGATGGAAAAATTTGACATCGTCAAAGTTATGCATCTAAACTTGACATTACACATGTGCACATAATCATTAATTGGAATCACTAATTGAAAAGATTTTGGGCAATAATTGCATATTTAAAATGGATGGTCGATGTCCTATAAATACCCTGTAACTCCCAAGCATCATAGCCTGCTCCGATCCTCCTACATAGGCTCTAGCTAGTGCCGTGTTCAAGGTTCATATCCATTCCTTCCTCCTTTCCACTCTCTAGTTTCTGTAGCCATAGAAAAGTTCTATGTGTAGTTTTGATCATACAAAAGGTGTTTGTTGGAGGTTCTTATTTTCTATTAATTATTTTCTGTTAATTATTTGCTATATATAACGACATGTTGCTACCCTTACAGACGCTACATGTATGTTACAAAAAAAACTAGGTATATTATTTTTATTCAAAGAACTGCACTTTTTGTCATTTTTAATTGTTGTTATCTTCATAAAACATGTGATTACTTATATTCCATACACATGTTCACATATGCATAAAACAAGATTTGGGCATACGCAAAACTATGGCATACGGATTAATATATGATTTTTTGCGGATTGTTTTCTTCATAATACCCAGTATGTCAATCTCCTTGTAATATTTGGCAGGCCATAAATTTTAATCCTTCGAATTCATTTTGCAGTTTACTGATCATGGATTTCAAAACCCAAGGATCCTCCCTGAAGGTACTGGTAATTGAGGATTCTGAATTTCAGAGTTGGTTTCTCCTGGCAAAGCTGCGAAGGTTCAGCTGCGAGACAACTCGGGCAAAGAACGGTAGAGAAGCTGTGGATCTGTACCTCGAAGGCAAGAAATTCGATATTATTCTGTGTGACAAGGAGATGCCCATAATGAAGGGACCGGAGGTACTTTCATGAGTTTCCGGGTGTTAATAGCAACCATTGTCTTTTATGAACCCAAAAGAAAATAAATAAAATAAATATTTTATGCCGTCTAAAGGTAATTGACAAATTATCTCTTGTGTGACTTGACAGGCAATAGTAAAGATCCGTTCTATGGGATCTACTGAGGTGAAGATTGTTGGTATGTCTGCTGATTCTAATGCCCCGGAGGAGTTCATGAGTGCTGGGGCAGATATGTTTGTGCCCAAGCCAATGGATTTTGAGGTCCTCGAGGCTATAATCAAGGAGGTCATTAACAAGAAGAACAATGGCGTGTGTAGCTAGTTGTTTCCTGATGGAGGAATAAAAGTCTACCTAGCTCTTATAAGTGTGCTTGTGTGTTTACATTATCTCATGGTTTTATTATTTTGTGTGAGTTTCCTTGGTTTTATTTTCTGAGTGTACTTTGTTTATGAGGTTATATTCAGGACTAAGGTTGGTGTGTCGAGATTTTCTATTTAAGTAGAGCCCTATGCATGGGTTGTATTATGTATCTCTTCCAATATTAATATAATAAGTTCATTAACTCGTGGTTTAAGGAGCGAGATATGTACCCCTTTTGATGAAAATGATTCGACTATCAAAATATGATAGATATTGGAACCATAGGTTGGAATAATTTTCAGGTTGATTATGTCATTGTCACATACTCCCCCAATTATTTTGCAACTTTGATACATGCCCTCATTTGATGAAATCGCAACATACTTCAGACAGAAGATAAAAATATATCCAATTATCATTTTAATCTAACAAAATCACATGATATTGTACCCATTGCTAAGAAAGTGAAGGATTCAGTTGTCTCCTAAAATTCAAGACAGACCAAGCCTCCCTAAACTCTCTAATAGTGATACATGGGGACAAACATATCCCGTACAACTCAGGAAATTTTGTTGTCAAAGGGGCCATTATCACCATCCCAACGGTCCTCCCACGGCCTCATCAGATCCCCATTCCCCATCTTAATTGTCCTACCAGCAAGTAAAAGTCTCTAATTTTCGATAGAGCTTTCCAACAAGGAGAATTAGAGTAGGAGCAACTCTCAATTTAACAGTTGGAACAAATGAATTAGAGCGATACTTTCTCCTAATTAACAAGTCTGCTAAAGACCTTGACAAGTGTCTAACCTCCACCACCATTTGCATAAGAGGCTTACATTCTGTTTTCTCATATCCTTAACCCCCAGACCACCTTTTCCTTTAGATCTGCAGACCCTGGCCCATTTAACTAGATGATTTTTTTCACTTTTTCTTTCCCAAAGAAATTTCCTCCGATGCTTGTCCAGTTTCTCATTGAATGTTGTATTCAAAAGGAACATGGATATGTGATAAGATGGCATATTAAATAGGCAAGCATTAAGCAAGACAGTTTTACCACCCATAGACACACCCTTTCCAAGCCTCTAGTCTTTTCAGGAATTTAGCATTAGAAAGTCCCAATATGTATTCTTAAGAGGATAAAGCTCACAGGCAACCCCAAATACTTCTACAGTTGTATTATCTCCTCCAATCATATGAACCTCACTTTTACAAAAATTGATCTTAAGCCAGACATCATCTCAAACATATAAAGAAGGAGCTTCATGTTAACAACTTTAGTCATATCATGATGAAGACAAATCACAATATCATCAGCACACTGGAGGATTGCCAGACCATTCTGAATCAAGTCAGCTGCCAATCCAACAAATAAACAATTACTCCGTCCCTTAAGCACCATCTTAGTTAACACCTCAGCAGCAAGGCAACAAGGGAGACAAGGGATCCCCTTGTCTCACTCCTTTTGCACTTTGGGAATAGGGGCCAACCTCATCATTTAGCTTCACACTTATTGTTCCATTCTTTTAGCACCTGTTTAGTCCATGAGCACCATTTTTCATTAAAACCCTCTAGTTTCAGACAGGTCATTAAGAAGTACTAGTTAACCTTATCGTAAGCCCTTCTCAAAATCCAACTTGAGAATTACACCGACCTCCTTTTTCAAATGAGAATGATGCATTAATTCATGCAAACTAAGTACCCCTCCATGATATTTGTCGAGGGGATGACCCCAGGTAAGGTCATGAAGACACATGCTAGTCGAGATAGCGAGAGCAAAGCCGGTGCAAGCGAGTATGCCGATATCCTTAAGCCGAGTTAATAACAGGCCAGCATACGAAAGGTATGCCGGCATATCTATCTTGTCTTATGTGATTGCAGGATAAGCACAAGCTATCTGATCTCGACCACCGCCGGGATGCGCCAATGGTCTTATCCTGGGCACATGGTGCAAAGTAAAGCAGCGACCCCTTTATGACAAAAAAGCAGTCGTTGCTCACGTCGTTGTGCTGGGCGACTGCACAGTGACGCGCTGTAGAAGGACAGATGACGAAGACCGGGGCATGGCTATAGTGCGCACCGCCTGGAGGTACGAAAAGCACAAAGCTGCTTTGTCCCCTGCCGAGCAACCTGGAGGGGACCGTGGGGCGTACTTGGCGGGCCCCGTAGAAGCTAGGGTTTGCTTTTGGTCCACATATGAGTGTGACACCGGCGGCCTATAAATAGAAGCACCACCCCTCCTGTGAGAGGGGTTCCTCACTTAGCCATCTAGGGTTTTCCCTTCTTCTTCCTCCTCCTCAAGAAAAGCTCAAGGAGCGCCATTGTAGCCCTCGGTATCTCGGGTAATACAACAAAGCAGGAGTAGGAGTTTTACCTCATCTAGAGGGCTCCGAACCTGGGTAAACAGCGTGTGTTCTTGTATTGTGCGTGGTTCTAATCATGCCGTCCCTCCTCCGGTTCCTCCTTCGTCCATTGGCCCCAACTTAAGCCATCCTCTGGCATCTGCCCTGACACCACCACGACAGTTGGCGCCCACCGTGGGGCCAGCAGCGGCGCTGGCTGGGGTTTTCATCCGGACAGGAAGCTTCCTCATCATCGGAGAGCGCGTCGTCTTCGGTTTGGTCCAGAGATTCGGCTCTCTGGGCTTCATCGACAAAAACGCGGGCTGCTTCAACAACGCGCCGCTTCCCTGCGCATGCCGCTTCATCAACTTCGGCATGCATGAGGTTTATGTCGCCCCTGACAATCCTTGCAGGTACCCCGAGTAGGTGGTGGTGGCTGAAGATCCCGCCGCCATCTGCACGGTTCGCGGCCGGCATGTCGACTGCCCCCTGACCGTGCGGAAGTCATGGTGACGGCTCATGGCGGCGATGCTGGCAAGGGCGCGGCAGAGAGCGCCGCGCTCCCAAGCGAGTCCGGCAGAACGGCGAAGTTTTCAATGGAGAAGCCGGAGAACATCGCTGCTCAAGCCGGCACATCCGCTGTGCCGGCAAAGCCGACCCAGCTTCAGGCCACCATCGAACGGCTGACCTTGCCGGTAGCACCAGAAGCCAATTCGGCCCAGCTGCAGGCCGGGCTGGAGTTGGAACGCCAGAAACTGCTGCAGGAAGCTGTCGATGTGGCTCGCGCTCGGCAAGAGCTCAAGATTTTGCTCCGTGAGTATAACAAAGCTCATGGCCTCAATTCCACTGCAATGCCTAACCCTAGCCGAGTTGGGGAACTGCGTAATCGTGGTAGAAACCTGAACGCCGAGATAGCTAGGGATGGCAGGGCAGTACCTGCTGTGTCGGCAAGTTTTGCATCGGCACTGAAGCCGAAATATAGCACCCCTGTTAAGAACCTCAGGGCAGCCGAGGCTGCAGCAGAAGAGTTGTCGAATCTCACGGGAAGTTGCACGGCTAACGAGAAGAACGAGGCATACATGAGGTTGCACGGCAAGCCCAGTGCATCCCAGATCATTCACTTGGCCGCGGGCGCTGACGGCCGGGCCGACAAGCAAGCGTGTTCGCCTCAGGCCGAGACAAGCGGCTAGAGCGTTATGATCTGGCCTTGGCTGAGAAGCAAATGGTTAGGAGAGTTGATGACGGCCAAAGTGGTCTGTGTCTTGGCGACAATCGTCGAGACCCGCAAGAGCATCACTAGGCTGGTTATGGACGCAAACCTCGGGGTCCGGCGCCCAATACTGCTGCAGGTCAGCAGGGTGCCGGGCGCAACCCGCTGTATCGAGGTGAAGATCGCTGGCAAGACCGTTACGATGACGGATACTCGACCATGGGAGATGAAGGCTATCTCAGGCGAGAACGTGACAACGTCGGCCCACTTGGAGCCCGAGTGGGAAACCGGCAAGTGTCGCCGCTAGATGCCCAACATCGACTCGACAGAATCTATCTGTCGGAGCTCCTGGAAGAGCAAGGCCCTCCGGGACCACGTTGTTTCGCGCACCGGATCATGAGAGAGACACCAGCCCAGGGTTTCCAGCTACCCAGGGTACGAGAACGTATGACGACAGCACGAAGCCGGAAGATTGGTTGGAAGACTATGTCACTGCAGTGCATGTGGCAGGAGGCAATCGCAGATGGACTGTACGATATGTGCCCCAGATGCTGGTAGGGCCAGCCAGGATCTGGCTGACCAATCTGCTAGAAGGCAACATCAATTGCTGGATAGACTTTGAAGAGGCTTTTGTCAGCAATTTCACCAGCACCTACAAGAAGCCTAACCGCCCTCAGCAGCTCTCTATGTGCAAGCACAGGGACAATGAGACTGACCGAGATTACCTCACGAGATGGAACAACCTTCGCAATTCCTGTGAGAGGATAGTGGAGTCGCAGGCAATAGCATGGTTTGCACAAGGGTGCTGGCATGGCAGCATGTTGTGGCAAAAGCAACAAAGGGAAATGCCGGCCACTTTATCTAAGATGATATGGATTGCCGACATGTATGCGTTGGGTGATCCAACTCAGCCATCACTTATGCCGGCAGAGCCGCAAAGAGAGCAGCCGGCATACAATCCTGCCGGGGCATTCCAGAGGAATGATCATCAAGATCATCGAAACAAGAGAAGGGACGACAGGCCGGATTACTGGTATGGGCCAGCCCATGTTGCGGCTATTCAAGATCAACCTGATGCCGGTCCTAACCAGTGTCAGAAGACTAGAAATCAGTAGCGGGCCAAGAAGGGAGAGCAGAAGAAGCCCTGGCAAGATAAGCAGAAGTATACGTTTGAGATGATGTTGGATCAGCCTTGTCGTTTCCACACGACCAATCCCAGCAAACCGGCAAATCACACAACCCAGCAGTGCAGCTGGATGCAGCGGGCCGAGAAGGGTGAAGCAAGTCGGCTGCCCCCTCCTCCGCCGCTCACAAGCGCAAATGCACAGATTCAGGGACCCCCTCCGCGAACAATGCTGTCAAACAGGTGGAAGACCAAGGCATCCCGGAGTATGCCGGAAGAAACGAGTACAAGGAGCATCACTAGAGTTACATGATCTTTATCATGGAGCTGACAGACAAGCAGAGCTAGTGCAGGCGTGAGATGGAAGTCAATGTTGTCATGCCGGCACTGCCGAATTTTATGTACTGGTCGGAACAGGAGCTCTGCTGGAACCAGGCAGATCATCCTAAGGTCATGCCGAATCCTGGTGGTTATGCTTTGGTGGTCCACCCGACACTCATTGGGCCTGACATCAGTGTCAAGTTTACTCGGGTTCTCATTGATAATGGGAGCAGCATAAACATCATGTACCGAGACACGATGCTTAAGCGTGGCATTACTGACAACATGCTTGAGCCTAGCCAGACTACCTTTCATGTTATTGTGCCGGGAGTGTCTTGTTCCCCGGTAGGCAAGATCCAAGTTGATGTCTTATTCGGCACTAGGGAGAACTGTCGAACCGATAACTTGGTGTTCGAGGTGGTGGACCTCAGTAGTCCGTACCATGCACTGTTCAGCAGACCGGCATTGGCCAAATTCATGGGGACTACCCACATTGGCTATCTGAAGATGAAGATGCCAGGACCAAATGCGACCATAACCATTACCGGCAACTACAAGCGTTCAATGGAATGTGCAGCGCCAGGATCTGCTTTGGCCGAGTGACTGGTTATCGCAGGCGAGAAGAGGAAGCTGCAAGAAGTCGTCGCATTGGCTCAGTCGGCACAGATTGGTCTGCCGGCTATGACCAACCCTCATGGAAGCGTGGCTTTCCAGGCAGTCAAGGAGACGAAGAAGATCCTGGTCGACAGTGAGTTCCCGGACCACACCGTCATCATTGGTGCCGGCCTGAATGAGAAATAGGAAGGCGAGCTCACTAGCTTCCTCCGTGAGAATCGGGACATCTTCGCATGGTCAAATCAAGACCTGCTGGGTGTGCCGAGGGAGTTGGCTGAGCACTCATCGCATGTTAGGCCAGACGCATGACCGGTGAAGCAGCCCCTTCGATGTTTCGCCGATGACAGAAGGAAGATCATATCGGAAGAGATATACCCGCTTGTAGCTGCCGGGTTTATAATGGAAGGGTTGCATCCTGACTGGTTGGCAAACCCGGTCATGGTTGAGAAGAAGAAAGATGACCCAACTGCTGCCAAGGTGTGGTGCATGTGTATCGACTACACTAGCCTGAATAAGGCATGCCCCAAAGATCCTTTTCCGTTACCTCGGATCGATCAAGTGATCAACTCCACTGCCGGGTGTGAGTTGTTGTCTTTTATGGACACGTACTCTGGTTTTCACCAGATACCGCTAAACCATAATGATCAAATAAAGACATCCTTTATCACCCCGTTCGGGGCTTATTGCTATCACACTATGCTATTTGGTTTGAGAAATGCAGGAGCTACTTATCAAAGGTGCATGCAGAAATGTTTGCACGATCAACTCGGCAAGAATGTGCATGTATGTGTCGATGATGTCATCATAAAAACCACAAAAAGCGTCATGCTGCTGGATGATATCCGGGAAACATTTGCAAATTTAAGGAGATTCCGAATGAAGCTAAACCCAGCCAAGTGCATATCCGGTGTGCCGGCAGGGAAGTTACTCGGGTTCCTGGTGACAAGTCGAGGTATAGTGTCGCACCAGTGGCACCCGGGGTGCCTCCGTTGCACGACTCGTGGGTCGCATCGCTTGGTTCCCGAGAGGATTGCGCCCCAGGCGGCAGCGTCCAGGCTGCCCGGCAGGGCTAGCGGGGCTTCGGAGAAAAATCCCGCCTGGGCACCTCCCAGGAAGGCACTTGCCGGGAGGAGGCGTTCCCGGGCACAGGTTTCTACCGCGAAGGCAGGGCCGAACGAGTAGAGCAGCAGCGCCACGTGGGCGCACGGCAGGCGCCCAGGTTGCAGTTTCGTCAGGACAAGGAGTGAGACGCACGGCGCCTTTAATGAGCCGACAGGAGGGGGGTTATCCGTCTAGTCAGGCAAACAGTGGCTGCCCAAAACTAGTTTTTAGGGCTTAGACCCTAGCCGCGGGGTTGGCACTCTTGCATGCATGCCAGCGCACTGAGGAGGAGCTACTCGAGCTCCCTGCTCGCCACTTGTAATCCATGCACCGTGGCACCTGTGGTATCCCCTTGGCTATAAAAGGAGGACCCCCGCCAACGGTCAAAGGGTTGGTTGGTTTTTCAGTTCGGTTCAGTCTTCGATTCGTTTTTCCGGTGGACTAAGTCACAGTTCACTGCCACTGGCCCAGAATAGCAAGGAGCACTTAGCTAAAAAGAGAGCACCCGGGGACCCTTCCCCGGCAACTTGTAAACCTTCAATTTTACGATAATATGAGCTCAAACAAGCAGGAGTAGGGTTTTACACCACAAGGTAGCCCGAACCTGGGTAAAAAGTGTGCGCACGCGTGTTTATTGCGCTCTTACGCTTCGCATCGGCCTCGCCGGTGATCGCCAGAGCGATCCCCGTCGCCCACTGCCGAACCTAAAAGGGGGTGCCCGCGCATCCCCGGTGTCGGAGCCTCATGCGACGACATCTGGCGCGCCAGGTAGGGGCGCGTGAGGAGAGCTCGCCGGTGACCGCCGGCGGCGACGTCTACATCAACATCGGCCTCGTCTTCCTCGACGGCAGAGCCAACCACCATGCCTCCCAAGCAGGCTAGTGACCCACAGATCGACCCGCGTGAAGCCCCAGCGGCACACACGCGATCGCACGACGCGCAGTCCTCGTCGCGGGTTTAGGAAAACCCTGAACCCTCACGAGCGCAGCAATCGCAGCTGCCACCCCCACCTCCTGAGCCGTCGGCAGACAATCGGCTGAGGGGACCGGCGGCTCCCAGTGCCGGGGCCAGTCGCGCGAGTGGCCATGGTGCCGCCCGTGCCGGCCAGCGAGTCGAATCGCGGGCCGAAGACGCGCAGCTTCAGCTGCGCCACGAGCACACCGCGTCACGAGCGACGCCAACGAGGTCACACCCTGCGAACCCAGGTGCGCCCGGGGATCGGGCGGAGGGTAGCCGGTCGGAGAACCGTTTATCCTTGGCCCAAACCCCGGCGGAAGCCATCATCGCCGCGCGGGTCATGGTGCGGTACGAGCCGTAGCAGGGCACGCCGGCACACAAGGCATGGGGCGCAGAGTTGGATGCGCTCCTCGCGCTCGCCGCCAAACAGCCATAGGGCGAGGGCACCCCGGCAGGCTCGGGCCACGGGTAGAACCCGGGGCGCGGAGACACGCCCCGCGCCTCGTGACACGGGGAAAACCCTCCCCCGCAGGGAGGCCCGGGAGGCAGGGACTCGGCGGGGTCCTCGGATTCTTCACCCACCGTCACGCGAGGTGACGCGCGCGGCATCTTGAATGCCCGCCAGCAGGAGGATCTGCGTCAGCGCCTAGAGCGCCGGCACCGGTGCGAGGTAGAGCGCCAACGCCCGCAGGAGCAGGAGGATGCTCCTATGGGCCCTGAGGACGGCTGCACTGCGTTCACGGCGAGCTACGGTGGGTGACGTGGCACCATAAGTTCCGAGCGCCCGCGCTCGGCACGTACGATGGGACCGTGAATCCCAAGGATTTGCTCCTGACCTACACGTTGGGGATGCATGCCATCAACGCCGATGACAAGGTCCGAGCCAACTGGTTCCCAATGGTCCTGAAAGGATCAGCGAGAACCTGGCTGCTCAACCTGCCCATACGGCGTGATGAAGATGCCGTCCATGTACGGAGTCCTCTCCATCAGGTGCGACCTCAAGGACACAGCCTGGTTTGTTGGCGAGGTCGTCAGGGCTGCCGCCGCAGCCGACGCCGGTGACGAGGACGTTGCCGGAGGCGAAGGCTCGCCGGACGACGGCCCGACAACGAAGAAGGCCCGTGCTGCCCCGCAAGAGCTTGCCGGGGGAAGCACAGGCTCGAGCTCGTGCCCCGGCAAGGGCCAGAAGCTCCGGGAGGAGGCCGCCAAGGTGAAGAAGCTGCCCCTCCAAGCCGGCAACAAGGAGCACACCGTCACCGTCGGTGCGAACCTTACTGCCGAATAGGAAAGCGCCCTTATCACTTTCCTCCGGGAGAATGTCGACGTGTTCGCTTGGGAGCTGTCGGACCTTCCCGGAGTCCCTAGGGAGGTGATCGAGCATCGACTCGCGGTGCGTCCGGACGCCCGCCTCGTCAAGCAGAAGGTTTGCCGACAAGCACATGAGCGCAAAGATTTCATCAAGCAAGAGGTGGACAAGCTAAAGGCTGCAGGGGCTATCAGGGAAGTTCTGTACCCCACTTGGTTAGCTAACCCTGTAGTAGTGCCCAAGGTGGGGAATAAGCTTTGCATGTGTGTAGATTTTACTGATCTTAACCGTGCATGTCCCAAGGATCCTTTCCCTGTATCCCGTATCGATCAAATAGTTGATTCCACTGCTGGTTGTGACTTGCTGAGCTTTTTGGATGCTTTTTCCGGCTACCATCAAATTAAGATGGCGGTCGAAGACGAGGAGAAAACAACGTTCATCACCCCGGTTGGCTGCTACTGTTACACGTGCATGCCTTTCGGGTTGAAGAACGCGGGTTCAACATTTCAACGCGTGTTGCGCGAGTGTTTGGGACCCTAGCTAGGCCGAAACGTGCAGGCCTACATGGACGATATCGTCATCAAGTCAAAGTGCGGGGACTCGCTGATTGATGACCTGCGGGAGACGTTTGATAACCTCCGCAGGATCAAACTCAAGCTGAACCCTGAGAAGTGCAGCTTTGGTGTAGACTCGGGCCGGCTTCTAGGTTTCTTGGTTTCACATAGGGGGATACAAGCCAGCCCAAGGAAGATAGAAGGTATCGAGAAAATGGAGGCTCCCCGCAAGGTGAAGGACATCCAGCGCCTCAACGGTTGCGTTGCCGCGCTGGGCCGCTTCATCTCAAGGTTGGGCGAACGCGCCCTGCCTTTCTTCAAGGTGATGAAGAAGAAGGGTCCGATTGATTGGACCCCCGAGGCCGAGGCGGCGTTCCAGGATCTCAAGCAATACCTGAAGTCGTCGCCCGTCCTCGTCGCCCCCAAGCCGGGCGAGCCGCTGCTACTCTACCTAGCGGCAACTGACCAGGTGGTCAGCTCGGTGCTGGTTACCGAGAGGGAGGAAGAAGTTCTGGGAATTGAGGCTGCGGGGCAGGGGGCTGAACGGCCCCCGGCAACCGCCTCAGACCTAGGGACCAGCGCCAAGCCTGTAGCGTCCACACCGCGCAAGCCGCTCGTGCAGCACCCGGTGTACTTCGTCAGCACAGTGCTGCGCGACACCCGTATGAGGTACCCGCAGGTGCAGAAGCTCCTTCTGGAGATTCTGCTCGCGTCTCGCAAGCTGCGCCACTACTTCCAGGCGCACCGCATCACGGTGGTGTCGGGATTCTACCTTGAGCGAGCCCTCACCAACCGCGAAGCCACTGGGAGGGTGGCCGAGTGGAGGATGGAGCTGTCGGAGTTCGATCTACTCTTCACAACCTCCAAGAGCATCAAGAGTGCGGCCCTGGCGGACTTCGTCGTGGAGTGGACGTCGACACAAGCAAAGGGTTGATGATCTAAACTTCATCGAAGAGCTTTGATGACGGGCTGCTGTGCGAGCCGCGCGCTACCAGCAGGAACTGCGTCGTTATCACGACAGGCGAGTCCGTACCCGGGGGCTCGAGAATGGAGACCTTGTCCTGCGCGGGATACAAGGAACGAAGGCCGGGTACAAGTTGACTCCGAAATGGGAGGGGCCCTTCCGGGTAGTGCAGGTGACCAGGCCGGGGGCTGTCTGGCTGGAAACCGAAGAAGGCTTGCCGGTGCAAAATAGCTGGAATATTGAGCATTTGCGCAAGTTCTACCCGTGAAGCGGCGGAGCCCGACCCACAGGTGATGCTGCCGATGCATACCTCTCGAACTAGTGTAGCCGGGCAACCCCCGTTTGTAAACCACTAGTTACTGCTAATAAAGATAAGTGCTGCTTCCTGAGTTTCAAGTTTGCCTCGTTTATTTGCATATACTCCTTCTTCTGTCTCCTGCTCTAGGTGCATAGAAGTATCTTTCCATACTTGGTTGTGAGCAGGGGGCTGTCGGAGCCTCGAAAATGTAAACGTGCATCACGGCATGCAGTCGCCGGGCTTCCCGCCATGTGCATCACGCAGTCCCGCAATCCAAGTTTGGCATCGACCCTTCTGTGCCTGGGGGCTGGGAGGCAGGAGAGTTATCCATACTGCTCGGTGTTTTTATGAATTTCGAAAAAAAATTGCAGCATCTCGGGCTTGGTAAGAATCTAACGTGCAGGGTAAAGGCGGAATCTTGCGCACTGTAATGCTCGTGGACCGTCCACAGGCCGTGGCGCGTAGCGGCGCCTTGTGGTGTGGAGTGACCGCACCACGAGGGACTCGCCGCACTCCGAGGCCCCTGATTTAGGAGGAAGCCGCCACGTGTGCCACAGCAACTGGGCATGCGGAGTGGCGAAGACCGTACCCCACTCCAAGGGGCAGGGCGCCATGTGTGCTGCACTGGCCCGGCGCGCGTGACGGCAAGCCCCTCCCCCGCGCCTATAAAAAGGGGCGTCCTGGCCATGGAACAGCTCAGAGCGAAGCCAAGGAAGAGGTTGTGAAAGCGAGTGGTGCCGCAGAGGCACGATGGTGGTGCATTCCATCAGTGCTCATCGCCGACGGGTGCACTGCCATCGCGCTCCTGTCATATCCCTCCACCGAGCCCACTCTAAGGGGTGCCGCGGAGACTCGGTGGCAGTGCATCCCACCAGCGCCAGGCGCCGGCGGGTGCACGGCCACCATGTCCTTGCCACGCCTCCTCTAGTGAGTGGCTCCAGGGCGAAGGTTGCCGCGGAGACACTGTGGTGGTGCATTCCATCAGCGCTCAGCGCTGACGGGTGCACTACCACAGTGCCCCTGCCGCATCCCTCCAGAGGGCGTCTCCGCAAGGAGCGAGGGTTGCCGCGGAGACACTATGGTGGTGCATGCCATTAGCGCTCAGCGCCGACGGGTGCACTGCCGTAGTGTCCCTGCCGCACCCCTCCAGAGGGCGCCTCCAGAGGCGAGGGTCGTCGCGAGAACGCTGTGAGGGTGCCAGTGCCGGCGTTCGCCGTTCGCTCGGGCCCACCACAGTGTCCTTGCTGCGTCCTTCATATAGACTTTCCCCAAGCAGCGAGGGTTGCCGCGAGGACGCTGTGATGTCTTCGCCACCCGCGTTTGCCGGTGGTGGCGAGGATGTCACGGCGTCCCTACTGCACCCCTCGGAACAAGTTCCTCCGAAGGCAAGGGCTCTTCCGAAGGCGAGGGTTGCTGCGGAGACGCGGCGGTAGCATTATCGGCGCTTGTCGGCGGCGGCGATACTGCCGTGGCGTTCCTGCCGCACCCCTCAAACAGGTTCTCTCAAGGGAGACGTTCCAGGCGCACCTCTCCGCCAAACCTACCGAGCACGAGAACGAACAAAAAGCTAAGTTCTTGAACTTGAACGATAGACTCTCTGAGAACTAAACGTAATTGAATGCTGCCTTGCTATGTGCGATCCCGAAACCTCCGTGCGGCCGTGGTGTTAGAAGGACGCTTGCGGGGGGAGTGCGCTCCCCGTGCGGCTTCCGGGTCCGCCCTGGGAGGGCATGGCTTGGAGTAGTTACCCCGCAAGCGGAGTGGCTCGCCGCTGCTGCTTGACCCCAGGTCAGCACTGCGGGTCCGTCCCGGGTCCCTGGTCCGGTTAAGTGAGTGGCGTGCGAGTCCCCGGCAACACAAGGCATAACACACAAGGGCGAAGGGATCCACCCTGCGAGGCAACCCCGGGAACAAGGAGCAAGGATTAAGCAGAACTAAAGAACTGGATTAACAAAGTAGCAAACGATTACATGGGCTAATGAAACAGTAATCATTCAAATGGCGCCAAGCGCCATACTTGCAGGAACGAAAACAAATGAAGGTAAATAAGGAAACGCCAAGGACTGGCAGGGGGCGGCGGCAGCTAGTTGCCGGCGTCCTCCGCCCCGGGCTCCGGGGACGGCTCGGGGTCCGGCTTCCGCTGCATCCGCTCGACCACCTCGTCGACAAACCCACTCACCGCCTGTGTATGGGTGGGTTCGTCCTCACTGTCCGACCAAGCGTCCAGCAGTGTCTCGAAGGGGAACTCCGGGTCCCGGAGGTGCACCCTCGGGAGGATCGTCCCGGCGACCTCCCGGGCGCAGTTGGCAACCTCGGCAGCGCCACGAACTTCCCCACCAAGTCGGAGAAGAACAGGATCAGCGTGGAGGCGTCCGTGCCGTCCACCTGCGCAGCCCGTAGCTCGAATCGAGGCAGCCGGTCGCGCATCACTCGGGCAATCTCAAGCAGCTTCTCGGTCTCCAGCCGTCACTGCCCGATCAGCGTGCCGTAGTGGAGCCGGGCGTCGAGCGTGGCCTTCTTGGCCTTGCGGAGGCGGCTCGCTAGCGACGCGAGCTCCGCGGCCTGAGCTACGTTGTCCTCACCGACCTTGATGAGCTCCTCCCAGACAGTGGCCAGTTCGGTTTCGAGCCAGGCCGCCTTGTCCTTGGCGGCATTGAGCCGGATCTCGTGCCGGGCTGCCTAGCCCACAGAGCTTTCGGTGGCCTTGACTGCACCTCTAGCTTGACACGCAGGCCTTTGATTTCATCGAGATAGTTGGCGATCAGGTCGCTCTTCTCGTCGATCCGAGCCTGGGCCGCAGCAAGCACCTCAGCGTGCTCCTTCTTGTTTTCCGCCTGGGCTGCCACCAGCGAGTCCAGAGCTTCCTGGAGCTCGGCGCGCTGAGCCTCCAGTCGCCGGTGGAGCTCCTCTTCAGGGACGACCGGTGTGGCGGCCTCCTCCAAGGCTTCCCGGGCAAGGCGCGCCTCCTCCCTGGCGAGGCCCGTGTCCTCCAGCAGCCGGGAGAGCTTCTGCCGCTCCTCCTCCACGGCCAGCCGCAACTTGCCAAGTTGGCTCTTGGCGATCGCGTGGTGCTCCCTCACCTCGTTGATGGAGGTGACGAAGGCCACTGCTGGTCCTTGACAGCGTCAAGGAACCGGTGCCCCCGCTCGAAGACGCTCGGATCTCAGGTGATGGGGTTCCAAGCCACCCCAGCAAAGGTGCCGAGGTCGATGTTGAAGGTAGAGGCCGACGACGACGAAGCCCACGCAAGGCCGGGCGGGGGGTCGTCCGCTTGCGGCGGAGCATCCTGTGTCTCCTCCTCCGCAACCTCCCCCTCACCCGCACCTGGGGGCTGTGGGGCTGGTGAGGTTGCCGCGCCCCTGGCAGGGGCCGCCCCCTACTGGGCGGCAGGAGAATCCGCGCCAGCGGCGTCTGCGGCAGCTGACGCGTCGCCGGACGTTGTCCTGGTGGCGACGGTGGTCGCCGCTGCCGCTGCGGCCGGCGCTGCAGGGCTTGGCGTGGGGACTGCCTCCGGTTCCTCCGTCGTCCCCGTAACCTCGACGTCGAAGTCGAGGTCGACCACCGTAGCGCCCGCTCCCGGTGCGGGCGCGCTTGGGCCTACAATAGCGAGAACGATGAGGAGCGGGAAGCTAAACGAGTTGCCCGGACGTAGAGACGGGGGCTCTGGATGATTACCTTGCGGGGCCACTGGGCTTGCGGGGGGAGTCTCCCCCTCCTCCTCCGTCCCGGCAGGGGTCTCCGAGAGGCTTGCTGTGGGCGGAGCGTCGCCTGCGGAAAAAGAAGGTACACTTGTGGGATTAACTGGCAAATGAAAATGCAGGTAAGTAAGTGGGACGGTGCCGTAAATGTTGCCGGCGCCACCTCCATCGGGACTGGGTCACCGGCGGATGCGGAGGCGGCGCCATTGGCCCCTGTGTCGGCCAGGTCGGCGCCGCTGCCAGCGCCCGTGCGCGCCTTCTTGCTCGGCGCGGGAGGCGGGGAATCGTCCCACCCCCTCTTGCCGGCGCTTGACGACAAATCGGCCTTGGGGGGCGAAGCCCCGGAAGATCCCCCGAGCGGGCGGGACCATGGGTGCCCGTGGGGTCGCCACGGCCCAGGGCGCAGCGGGAACCGTCGAAAGGGCCGCCCTGACGTCGGGGGCCATCGTGGGTGTGGCTGCCGCCGCGGCCCCGGCGACTACTGCTGGGGTAGTCGTCGCTGGTGGTCGCTGCCAGGGTGGTCACCACCGTGGCTCTCGCAACCGCTGCGGGGCTGGCCGCCGCTGAGGTGCCAGCGGACGCTGCCGAGGCGGCCGCCGCCGCCGTGGAGGGAGCCGCGGCCGCTGCGTGCACCCTTGATCTGCGCACGATCAGGGGCGCGTCGTCGCTGTCCTCCTCGTCGTCGTCCATAGGGACGACAACCCGGGTCGCGGCAGGCCAGCCCGCCTCGTCGTCTGAGGACGGAAGGGAGGGCCAGCTTACTTCCGACTCGCCCCCGCTCTCTTCAAGCACCTGCTTCCCGTGAGGTGCAGGCGGAGGAGCATGTGGGGTCCGGGTGGGGGAGTCGTCCATCAGTGCCCACTCATTGCAGGGTGGGAAGGAGGTGATGATGTCGTTCAGCCCCTGAACGCCGTCGTGGAGGGAGATAACCCCCAGCAGAAACCCCGTGCCGGAGATCCCCTTCACCCACACCTGGAGAGATTCCCGGTCCACGCCTTTGAGGTGGAGGCGTGTCCTGTCCCCGGACCCCGTGTACATCCACGAGGGGCGGGTGCGCAGTTGGAGCGGCGCGACGCGCCGGCTGATGAAGGTGCGCGCCACATCAACGTCAGTGAGCCCTGCTAGCCGCAAGGCCTTGATCTTCTCCACGATGGGGAGGAGATAGAGGGACATGGGGTGGAGCTGCGACACCCGCAGCTGCTACGACTCCATGAGCGCATGGAGGAACAGGGAGAACGGCGGCACCAATCCTGTGAGGATGAAGCGCCCGAACACCCGGAAATTGTTTTCCTGGTGGTCGGCACCGGCAGGGAAGATCAGGGTCTCCCCGTGCTCGTTGAACCCGGACGCAACGGCGTGCCGGATCTTGTTGAGCGCCTCGCCGTTGTAGCCGGGCCGGTAGAAGGCGAGCATGGCCCTCATCACCTGCTTCTTCTGATCATTGTCCGCAACGGCCTTGGTAGCCGCCTCGCTCTTGCTGGCCACCGGTTTCTTTGGGGCCTTCCCTTCCTTTCCGTTCCTGGTGGTGGGGGTGCCATGGGAAACGAGGGCAGAAGCTAGCAAGTCTCGTGGGCGCAGGGAGTCAGAAGATAGAGGATAAAGGCTGTGGGGCTAAGTGTTTCCATCTCAGCGCAGCAGTAAAAGCTTTATGACATTCCGCCGTTCGGTAACGGTGGTTTCCGCACCCAGCGGGTGCGCTGGGATAAATACTAATCAAAAGGATAATGCGAAGAGTGGCCTTAACTTCCCTGTTTAAAAGGGGGGGGGTTCCGGCGGAAATCTCGAACCCACTACTCCGTCCGTAACAGCGGGGTCCTCGGGTTGGCGAAGAGACGCGGGCCCGAAACGAGCCGGGACCCACGCGTCGGTTGGGGCGTAGCCCGGCAACCGGCCAAGGAAGGGTTCGCCCGGGAACAAGTGTTGCCGACCCACGCCCGGGGGCTACTATCGCACCAGTGGCACCCGGGGTGCCCTTGTTGCACGACGCGTGGGTCGCATTGCTTGGTTTCCGGGAGGATCGCGCCTCGGGCGGCAGCGTCCAGGCGGCCCGGCAAGCTTCCAGCCCGGCAGGGCTAGCGGGGCTTCGGGGAAAAATCCCGCCTGGGCACCCTCCCGGGAAGGCACTTGCCTGGAGGAGGCGTTCCCGGGCACAGGTTTCTGCCACGAAGGCAGGGCCGAGCGAACAAAGCAGCAGCGCCACGTGGGCGCACGGCAGGCACCCAGGGTGCAGTTTCATCAGGACAAGGAGTGAGACGCACGGCGCATTTAATGAGCTTATAGGAGGGGGGTCATCCGTCTAGTCAGGCAAACAGTGGCTGCCTAGAGCTAGGCCTTAGACCCCTAGCCGCGGGGTTGGCGCTCTTACATGCTTGCCAGCGCACCGAGGAGCTGCCCGAGCTAACTGCTCGCCACTAGCCCAGACGTGGCACCTATGGTATCCCCTTGGCTATAAAAGGAGGACCCCCACCGACGGTCAAAGGGTTGGTTGGTTTTTCAGCTCGGTTCAGTCTTCGATTCATTTTTCCGGTGGACTATGTCACAGTTCACTGCCACTAGCCCAGAATAGCAAGGAGCACTTAGCTAAAAAGAGAGCACCCGAGGACCCTTCCCCGGCAACTTGTAAATCTTCAATCTTACGATAATATGAGCTCAGACAAGCAGGACATAGTGTTGGAGATATGCCCTAGAGGCAATCATGTGATGATGTTATTTCCTATGTATTCATGAGTTATTGTTATTGTACTTGAACATCATCACTGATATGTATCAATAAATACGTGATTTGTTTGTGAGACTATGTATTCTATGATGTTGTTCTAATGGTCCCTAGTCATTGAGGTTATGCGGACACATAATCTAGACTAGCAATGTGAATCAGTATGATGACTATGTTTCACAAGTCATAGGGCAAGGTGTTGCCGACTGATAGCATGGACTCGACAATGAGATTGTTGAGTCGGACAGACCCGCACGGAGACACAACGAGATGATTGTCATTTGTTAGTCTCAAGTACGATGTATATGCCAGTCCTAGACCTGAGATCATCGTATGAGCTTGGGATGTGAATCGGTCTACTTAGGGGTTGCCAAACGCTACTCCGTAACTGGGTGGTTATAAAGGTAGCTTTCGGGTTTGCTGAGAAGCATGCTGCGAGTCATGGTTGATCAAGATGGGATTTGCCCCTCCTGTTCGGAGAGATATCTCTGGGCCCTCTCGAGTGATCAGATTCGGAAAGCATGGCCATGCGACTTGGGTTAAGTGTTAACCCGTTCGGGAATCTGTATCACAGGAACGAGAAGAGACTCGAGCTATCCACAAGGATGACAAGCACTCGCCTTGAGCTCGACACACATATCGTGAGGCAAAAGGAATGTTGCATATGACACATTGTATGGTTCGTCAATATACCTTGTGGTTACTCGGGAGTTGGCACGTGCTGCTAGGCGCCGCTACCAACTATCGACTTGAGTCGGTGCCAGTGGACGAGTAAGGTGTTACTCGGGCCCGCAGTCCGAGCTCGTAGTCGTGTCCGACTGACCGCGAACCTGAAGGGTCACACGCTTAAGGGGTGGGAACCGAGTTGGATCGGATCCAACTCGTATCGGGCTTGGACTTCTAACGGGCCTCAAGTGTTGAGCCCACTAGGGACGTCTATATAAGTGGAGGAGACCAACCCGTCTAGGGTTACACCAGTCCAGATGCGAGTTAGACTCGGCCGTCGCACCTCCACGCCCAAAGCCTTGCGATCGGATCTAGCAGTCCGCCGCACGGAGTTCCTCCCTGTACGTGTGGATACCTCGGAGGCGCTGCACCTGCGGCGCTTGGACGAACTGTTCGTGGGATCGGTGAGGAGGAGCACGTTGTTCGACTACTCGGCATCGACGCGCTACATCGACTCTACTTCCGCTACGGGTCTGCGCGTCTAGTGGTAATCTCGTGATCCATTATCTACAGCATTGATCCGGGTGGAAGCGGTAGAAATTTTTATTTTGTGCTAGCGTAGCATACCGTGTTCCCCAACACATAGGATTTTACACCGCAAGGTGGCCCGAACCTGGGTAAAAAGTGTGCGCATGCGTGTTTATTGCGCTCTTACGCTTCGCATTGGCCTCGCCGGCGATAGCCAGAGCGATCCCCGTCGCCCACTGCCGAACCTAAAAGGGGATGCCCGCGCATCCCCGGTGTCGGAGCCCCGTGCGACGACATATAGAAACAAATCATGTAAAAATTGCCACCATATAGAGAATGAAACTGCCAAAATGTCTCAAAGATGTGCAGAAATTCACTGGATGCTTAGCATCGTTAAGTCGTTTCGTTAGTCGGCTGGGTGAAAAGGCAATGCCGTTATACCAGCTGATGAAGAAACCGACAAATTTGTGTGGACACAACAGGCAGAGGTTGCGTTCCAAGAACTGAACAAGATGATTGCTACGGCGCCGATATTAGCCTCGCTAATGGCGCAAGAGCTGATGTTGTTATATATAGCAGCAACAAACCGAGTCGTCAGCACCGTCATAGTGGTGGAGAGAGATGAAGACAGCAAGTCGGTGCAGAGGCCGGTATATTACCTGACTGAGGTGTTATCGTCATCAAAATAGAATTATCCTCACTACCAGAAGATGGCATACGGCGTTTATATGGCGGCAAAGAAGCTGAAGCATTATTTTGATGCACATCAGATCCGGGTGATATGTGAAGCACCCATCTCGAAAATTATGAGCAATAAAGATGCAAGCGGCTGAATAGCTAAATGGGCTATTGAGTTCGCACCCTACACGCTGCAGTATGACAGACGAGATGCAGTGAAGTCTCAGACGCTGGCAAATTTCCTGGTGGATTGGGCCGAGATGGAATATGAACCGCCACCACCTGAAAATAGCTACTGGAAGATGCATTTTGACGGCTCCAAAATGAAAAGTGGCCTTGGTGCCGGCATAGTTCTCCCTTCGCCCAAGCGCGACCAACTGAAATATGTGTTACAAATTCATTTTGCAGCATCCAACAATGTCGCCGAGTATGAGGCACTTGTTCACGGACTGAAGATGGCAAAAGAGATTGGAGTTCACCAGATTCAATGTTTTGGCGATTCCGACTTGGTGGTCCAGCAAGCCTCTGGCTATTGGGATGCATTGGATGAAAATATGGCGCTATACCGTTTTCATGTGCAGAAGATTAGTGGCCACTTCAAAGGGTGCGAGTTTCACCATATACCACGGGCGGAGAACGAGGCAGCCGACACTCTGTCGAAGCTCGGATCAACGCGACAGGCCATCCCGGCTGGTGTTGCATTGGAACATTTACACAAGCCATCAATAGAGCAGTCACCAGAATCGGAGTCAATATTTATCCTGGCAAGCTCAGAAGCTGACGTCACTCCAATGGACATTGACAGTGGTGGCGGTTCCGGTAACCTGGGGACTGAGCGCCCTAACTCGGCTGAGGCGATGGCGGTTGAACCAATGGATATAGACGAACCAGTTTTCGTAACTCGTCCTGTGCCGGCTTGGGCGCAACCAATAATGTCCTACATCAAGGATGGGAATCTGCCGGAAGAGGAACTGTCGGCACGGCAAATTCAGAGAAGAGCAAAGGCATGCACCATTATGAATGGCGAGCTATACAAGAGAAGTGTCACTAACGTCTTGCAACGCTGCGTTGAGCCGGAAGAGGGACAAGAAATACTCCGAAATATTCACCAGGGGGAGTGTGGTCATCATGCATCCTCAAGAACATTGGTGGCCAAGGCATTCCGGCACGGTTTCTACTGGCCGAGTGCGCTACAAGAGGCGGAAGACATGGTCAGGAAATGCAACGGTTGACAGAGGTATGCCAGCAAGATTCATATGCCGGCATCTGAGCTCAAGACTATCCCAATCACTTGGCCATTTGCTGTTTGGTGTTTGGATATGGTGGGACCCTTCAAGCGGGCACGAGGAGGCATGACGCATATCTTGGTCATGGTTGACAAGTTCACCAAATGGATCGAAGTGAAGCCGATACGGAAGTGTGACGGCAAGACCGCAGTGTCATTTATGAAAGATATTTTTTTGAGGTACGGTTACCCGCACAACATCATCATGGATAATGGACCAAACTTCCCAGAGGGGCCTTTTGCGCGATTTTGCGCGGAAAAGAAAATCCGGCTGGATATCGCCTCGGTGGCACATCCTCGGTCCAACGGACAAGTTGAGAGAGCAAACGACATGGTTTTAGCCGGCATAAAACCTCGGCTAATTGAGTCACTAGAACGCACTCCAGAATGCTAGCTAGATGAACACCCAGCCGTGCTATGGAGTCTCAGGACAACCCCAAATCGCTTCACAGGCTATACGCCATTTTTCCTCATATACGGGGTGGAAGCTGTCTTACCAGCCGACATTGAAGATGACTCTCCACGAGTGACCATGTATACGAAGCCGAGGTAAAAGAGGCCCGAGAAAATTATGTCGACTTGCTCAAAGAAGCACAGGAATTGGCTTTATCTCGGTCAGCCATCTATTAACAACACCTAAGGTGTTATCACAGCCGGAAGGTAGACCCGCGGGTATTTCGGAAAGGAGATCTTGTGCTCCGGCTTGTGCAGCGCACAGCCGGCATGCATAAACTGTCGCCCCCATGGGAAGGAACCTTCATTGTGAGCAAAGCGCTGCACAATGATTTCTACTATCTTATAGATGCGCAGGATCCCAACGCGAACAGGATGGACCGGTCAGGCGAGAAAACCAAAAGGCCATGGAATGTAGCTTTGCTTCGTCCGTTCTATACTTAAGAGATGAGTATTTGTATCATTTTTTCTTTATGTTGAATATTTTGAGAAAATAAATTATCTGCCGGGTTCTTCAAAGGAACTCGGGGACTTCCATGCTATATGAGTGTTGTATGACATTTATCTATTTGTATGTCAGCATGGCTTGTGTAATCTTATATCGGTTTAGTAGTGTATCGGTACTGAAAACTCCCTCTATTACTTAGATGTTGTCTGCAACCCAGCTTCATGGCAAACTAGAGTACGGGTGCGAAATTACTGGGCACATGAAAAACAATTGCGGAAACAAACAAAAGAGCGAGCCGAGATGCGCATTATTTTACCTAACCCAGCATTCCTTTCCTATACTGGGCGATTCCAGGCGAGTTTTTTGAGTTTAAGATTTTTTGAAAGGTCTATTCTATGACTTCGTAATTCATACGTCAAACGCCGACAAGGCAGGCAAAGAACCGAGATCATATAATTTCACCAACAGAAAAATAAACTCGGGGACTCGGTTGGAAGCCCGATAAGTGGAGGCATAAGCCAATTAAAAATATTGTGCATCACAACCAAAAGTACTTCAAAGTATTTACATCTGCACCCGGCATCCTGAGGATCTAATAGTTTTAAAAGTTCTTTCTGACATAACTTGGCTGAAGGATTATTAGTGCCGGCACACGGAGCATCTGTTGCGACGAAAGGCGACTCGGCCGTGATTTCTTCATCCATCTCCTCTTCCTCTTCCTTGGCCGCCTCCTCGTCTGCGTCCGATCTCGGACCCTCCACAAAAGTGTGCACGTCGGCATACTGGATGAAGGAGAAGGCCCGTTCTTGGTGCTTCGCGATCAGCTCCGGGTCCGAGAGGAAGGGAGAGCCAACGCGCATGGACTGCAACACGTCGAGGTTAATGCCGTCGTACCAAGAAAGTACGAACGACAGAGCCTCGTCGGCCCCGACACGAGCGGCCGACTCCCGCCACTCGCTTAGCCGGTCCTCCACTTCCAGTAGACGCTTGGCCAGCTCCGGGATGGCACTGGGCGCTTCCTCTCCCGGCCAAAGAGCTCGGAAGGCGCGGATGCCGGCATTCAACATATCAATCCCGAAGGCCTTCAGAGGCCTGACACGGGTCCAGATGCTCATGAGGTAGTCCTCCACATCATACTACGATGGCAGCTCCTTGGAGGCATCCCTTTTCCCACGAGCTTTAAGCATGGCGGCCTGAGCAGCCTCGGTGGAATGCGGGAAGATTTCTGCCAAAGACAAAGACGACATAATAAATCCCGGCACATTGTTACTCTTGGCCAGATGATCAAAGGAAAAGATCCGGGTTAGGGCAACTTACTGGCCAGCAACCCGTCTATCTTGCTGAGGGGAGCGTTCACGTGCTTAGTAGATGTGCACTCTCGGTCTTCTCCTCTTCAGTGGTGGCAATTCGGGCTTCGATTTCAGCGAGAAGACCCTTGCATTTTTGCACTTCGCCTTCTAGGCGGATCTTCTCATCGGCTTACGTGGAGAGGACCGAGGTAAGTTGAACTACCTCGGCCTTGTGTGCCTCAGCCTGCGCTTCGAGTTGCGCCCTTAGCCGGGCCACCTCATCTCGGTGCTCTTCCACCAGCCGAGTCTTCTCTCCTGTTTGGAAGACATGGATTACAAGAGTTCAAAACAGAACTGGACACAATCCGACATTTGGAGTAGGGTCATACCTTGCACTTCCGTGACGCGCTTCAGAAGCTCCGACACTTGCGCATCATCCCCAGCTGTGTATGAAGGCACATGTCAGTTTTCACAGTACATGGATAGCTCGACGTAACTTTTATGTCGAAGGAAGTATACTCACTCTTGTTCCGCTGTTCGGCCACCAAAACCTTGTGCTTCGCTGCCAACTTCCAGTGTGATGCGGGCAGAAGTTTAAAGGTTGCGTTACGCTTGTTCATACAGCTCTGCAAGAAGGTGATCCACAGTTAATTATATAGCAGTGGCAAGTCAGCAACTATCAGCTTCAGGCCGACTGATCTAAACCCGTCTGAATCTCGGGGAATAATGTTTGATGTTTTTAAGCTTCAGGCCGACTATTCTAAACCCGGCCTGAATCTCGGGGAATAGTGTTTGAAGTTTTGTGAAGTAAGCTTCAGGCCGACTAATTCTTACTCACCCTAAACCTCAAGGACTAGGAGTATACATACTAAAGATAGAATAAAAACTTAGGATTTTCGTACCTCAGCAGCTTGGCTGGACTCGAACAGGGCGACCCTCGCCTAGAACATCCGGGCCGCCACCGACTCCGGAGTTGCCGCCACAGGTGGTGGCCCCACCAGTGCGTTCTGTTGCGCGGTCTGGATGGTCCCGGAGTTGACCTCGTAGCTGCCGGCGTTGTTCCAGTCCATCACGTACTGGCCAAGCGATCCCTAGCTGTGCCCGCTTGTCGTCCTAAGGGGAACTTTCTGAGTACCCCGGTTGGATGGCAAGCCGGAGGAACCCGGGATGGCTGAGCTCCTGGTCTTTTTAGCTCGCGCAGCTGCTAGTTGTGTCAGTTGCGGCGGCGGCGGCGGCGATGGTGTTACTGTTGCTTGGGGTCCTGTGGTTGCGTATCAGGCGCTGCAGGCGAAGGAGCAGCCCCCGCCGCCGAAGCGCTGATGTCCCAGCTTGAGCGACGCTCGAAGCGTCGATGCCAGGACCGATATCCTGGACGGGAAATGTCGGATCTGCAGCGGTCTCGGTTTCTCCCGTGGCCTAGGTCTCTGCAGCGGTCTCGGTTTCTCGCGGAGACGAGGCTGCCGGGATCTCGGACGCAATGCAGGTCTGAGACTGTGTAGCCGTCAGAGCCTCCCTGCAGGAATGAAATTTTGTTACCTTCATGTCGATTAAGAAAAATACCGACATTAGACATCGAAATAGTGTAAATCTTACCCGGCGACCATGGGCTTCAGTTTTGGTTGCCGCCCAGCGGTTTTCTTCCGTTTCAAGGTCCTGGAAAGATCGGTCTTGACAATGCGCTTCTCACCGGCCGACACCATAGCAGCAGCAGGAGCCGACACCGTAGCAGTATCAGGATCATCCAAGTCCGCTGTTCCCGGATCAATGCAGGCATGAATGTTTTGGCGATACGCATTTTTATATCTATGAGAGGAGGTCCGGAATTATTACCTATGGCACGACGGGGGCCGGCACGAGAAATCAGCATATCCTCCGAGTCCGGGTCTTCTGAGTCAGTTCCCAAGCGATCGCTTCCGAAGCGCTTGTCCGGCGAGTGCCCGTCCTCATTGCGCTGAAGTGTGAATCTTTGCACAAAATTATAAGGTTGCGCCGAGATAAGACATTGTCTGTTGGAAGCCGGCATACAGTCATGTCGAACGAAAATCGAAGATGCATACGAATAAAAACTTACCAAGGGTGCACGGTTCTTCCGACTGAGCGGAACGATGCCCTAACCCTAGTTCTCGGGCAAGTTGGTCTTGGCGATCGCCTTGACTCGGCGCCGGACCTCGGATCTGTCCAGCATGATTGTTGAAACCCGGTTCGGGTCGAACCGGCCGCTATGGAAACACATCTTATGTGTCCGGCGTTGGAGCGGGCAGACCCGCCGGAACACAAACGTCGCTAATAGATCGTCGGCCGTCATCCTTTTCTCCTTGAGCGCGATGATGCCGGCGTGAACCTCATTGATCTCCAGAAGAGAATCTTTGGGGTCATGCTTCCAATTCTTCTTCTCCTCCGGCGGACCAACTACGAATCCCGGTAGGTTGATTTTGTCGGTGTCAGAGATGTTCTTGACATAAAAGAAGGTCTTGAGCCATTTCTTGCAAGACTCAAGACCTTGAATCCGAGGAAAGATGGAACCCCGGCGGGGTATGACGGTTGCGGCGCCGCATTGGGTCATGGGCTTAGCGGCGCCGGGATTATCTTTGTCGGGAAGGACCTGGGGCCGGAACGTGAAATATTTGGCCCACAAGTCAAAAGAAGGCCAGAGGCCTAGATAACTCTCACAGCAGGTGACGAAGACTGAGAGAGTGAGAATGGCGTTGGCGGGAAGGTGGTGAGGCTGGAGGCCGAAGTGGTCTAAGAATTGCCGGATGAAGTCGCTAACCAGGAGCCTGAACCCGCATTCGAAATGAGAGACAAAGACGACACACTCACCGGGCTCCGGTGTCGGCACGACCTCGTCATCGGGAATCCGGCATTCCACCTCCTCCGGGATCCGCCGGGTGCGGCGGAGCCAATCGATGTCTGCCGGCGACACGTCAGAGCCCTCCCATCCGGCGCACTCCGAGCCAGTGTCCTCCTCGGTGTGCTGAACGGCGGGGTAGATGGTGGTAGCATCACGGGAAGAAGAAGCCATGGCGAGAGAATAGATCTGGTTTGGGTCCGGCGAGAAGTTGGCGACGCAAGGCGCAGGCGAGCAAGAGAACGGCGGCGAAGGGGTAGGCAAGCACGTGCAAGAACACAGCGGCGAGCTTGGCTGCTGGAGGCTAGAAAGTGCAGCGGCAGAAGAGCTCCAAGCATGTGGCAATGGCGGGGCGCACGAGAGCAGAGGAGGAGCTAGGGCTTTGGGGGGAAAGTGAAAGGTTTTCACCCCATGCCCCTATTTATAGCCGGGGTGCAATCATGGGGCGCGGATCTTCCGCCCCCACGATCCCTGTGGCCAACGGTAAAACTACGCACGATCATGGGGGTAATTAACTCCATCAACGGCGCGCGCGCGCGATTACTGCGCAACGTGGCACAGTAAATCCCGCCGAATCCGGGGAGATAAGGCATTATGGGAAAACCGAAATTCCCCCTCTTAATGGCCTACCGGTTTTCCTGTCTGATGGGATGACACGCTCGTCTCAAAAGGCGCGCCGGCAGTACTTCTGGTCTTATCTTCCCGTTATTAAAGGAAAGCGCAGAATATGCACGATAGGTGGCATCAATGTCGTCAGAAACGGCTTCTCTATGGACGGCCATGATAAAGAGAGGAATCTCGGCGTGGTATCCCTACAAGGCTCTAGGTTATCTGAGTCTTGGGAAACTGTCATGGCCCGACATCCTTCCCTGTCGGACCGCAACAGCTTCGGGGACTAGTGTCGGGGGGATGACCCCGGGTAACATCCCAAAATTTTCTAATTTTGGAATGTTAAATAAAATAATTATTTTAATTAAAATATTGGCTTTGGAAATATTTCGGTTGTAAATTTCTGAAGGATTTCAATTTTTTAGGACTTATTTTTTTCCAAACCATGTTTGAATATTTAACAAAAGAGTGGATTAATATGACTATCCAAATTATACAACATGGTTGGAAGATTTATATAAGTTCAAAGTATTTTATTTGTACCATTTGCATCTTATGATTTTATCTGGATCATGCTTTGAATCTTAATATTCTATTTTTTAAAGGGTTTATTAACATCCAAATTTCCAATTTGGATGCCATGACCATTTGAGAGCATCGTTGTGTGAAATCATAGGTGATGTGTAACATTGGCAAGTGTTTTAGATGAAACATTGATGTGGATACTTTGGATAATATGGATACTTATATGATAACTTGTATCTTGTTTGGACTTAGTGCTTTGCTAGTGGTGTGTTGATCCATTAGTTTCTTATGTGAAAACATGGCGTGAGTTGTGTGGAAGTTACCCTGGGTTAAATCGTGGACTTGTGCTCGTACTGGTTATTTGTGTGTTCGCTTTCAGGTGTTGCCGGAGCTAGAGAAACGTGGTCGATGACGAGATCGAGGGACGAAGCTTGAGAGAAGCTGAGGACGAGGGATCAATGTCATGCGGGATGTTCGTGCGAAGGAACAATGAAAGTGAAAACTACGATGATCCGGGAGGGCACCGGTTTGTCGTACGTTGTTTATACCGGAGATGTACGGTATTGGAGATATTCGACACGTGATGGTCTAGTTTTGAAGACATCACAAGAAGAGTGGATGACATGGAGTGGCATCGACGTGAAGACATGTAGGTCCAGCCGTGGCTGGATGAGAGCTGTTTAAAGATTAAACAGTAGCGTCATCAATGTGGCGTCCAATGGAAAAGTGGTCCACAAAAAAGTTGTGCGCGTCGTCAATACGAAACTTTGCTTTTGGACTCATCTCAATCCGATGTCGTATGCGGGCCCCACGGCATGTATTTGTTGTTTGTAGTCACTTCGCTTGAGGAAGGGGAACATATGGCTAGTGGACTCCGGTTGTTCTCGTCACATGACCGGTGATAAAAATTGGTTCTCCTCCCTCACACGTGCATCTCGGGCTGAATGAAAGTGTAACTTGTGGTGATGCTTGTACCTCTACTTTTGTGGCGAAAGTTCTCTTATTTGTTATGCAGGAACATATGTTCAGGGGAGGAAATATTTTTAAAGGTCATACCCTTATTGCTGCACGTTGCGTTTTAAAAACAAACAAAATGATGATGTTGCTATATTTCTTAACAAAGCTAGGTTTCAAGCTTCCCCACATGCATCACATTTACAAGCTGTAAAGGGATTTTCAGGTATCTACATGGCACCCAATCTTTTGGCATTTGACTTTTTGCTTCCTCTAGTATTACATTGCATGCATTTTCGGAATGCTGATTTTGGAGGTTGTAGAATTGATAGAAAGAGTACATCTGGTATATCCTTATTTTTGGGTGACTCTTTAGTACTTTGGTCTTCTAAGAAACAAAGTTCTGTTGCACAATCTACTGCTGAAAGTGAATTTGTAGCTGCTGCTTGTTGTTGCTCACAGATTTTATGGATAATAGCTACAATGAAAGATTATGGGGTTAATTTAGAAAGTGTACCACTTTATTGTGATAACACTAGTGCTATATGTATTGCTAAAAACCCGGTGCAACATTCTAGAACTAAGCACATAGATATAAGATATCATTTTCTTAGAGATCATGTTGAAAAAGAAAATGTTGTGCCCAACTTTATAGATACCGAACGTCAATTGGCAGACATTTTTACTAAACCATTGGATTCTTCTCGGTTTGCTTTTCTTCGAGGTGAACTGGGAGTAATCAAACCATACGGGATGGTTTGAGGGGGAGTGTGTTCTTCTTGTACGATATGTAAAATATCTTTTCAGTTGCTTCTTTTTCATTCTTTTATCTTTAATAAATAAAAAAGCTGAAAAAGTAATGAGCATTGTATTCCATCCTGAAATGACATTTTTGCAACCACGTTTATGTTTTGAGGACTTTGTCATTTTATATGTATGCTCGTATGAAGTAGTGTATCACATGACTTCTAATACGAATGATAACTTGAACTAAATCTTATCATGGTTGAACTTTGTTAGCTATTTTGGTCTTGGATACTTAATTACTAGCAATGATGAAAATATAATGTTATCAAGGTTCCAAATATACAAAGACACGTGGTGTCAAGCAATTTTTACTAAATAAATATGCCAATGTCGCACTACATCTTCACGAGACTGCTTACCAGTGCACTTTGATATGAACTTGGAAGTTGCTGTGTTTATTGAAACCTTTGTCTTAAGCTTCTGATTGATTACCATTGCCTTAAGCTTCTGATTGTTAATCATTGCACTTTGGACATAGGCTTGGCATGGTGTTTTAAATATATGCTTGACAAGGTTGAATTGACTTGGAATATAAATTCAATGAAAATAAATATTATGCATTTATAAAGTGTTATGTTTAATGTAATATGCTGCAAGTTATTTTGTATTCAAGTATTGATGTAGTTGACAGGTGGAGACCAAGTCTTGCAATAAATCATAAAAATACTTGATTTTTAGTCATGTGTAGATTACATCATACTTATATACATGTCGAGTACAACTACTTTTTACATGACTTGGATGCACAATTATCATGTTCATGATGTTTCATAATGCTCATTACAACAACAACAACAAAATAAACAAAAAAAATCCCTTCTAGTTTAAAGAAACATTTTTTAAAGTGGAACATATTTTTGTGTGGTTTTGATGAAATTCATTGTCAAAGGGGGAGAGATTTCAACACATATACATACCATATTTTACCTTTATTGGTGTTTCTCCAACATTTTGATGTTTTTCATTTTCTTTTTAAAACCTTGAAAATCTAAGAGTTAAGTGAATGTGTATGCCAACCAATTTTTAATGTCTAGTGTCAAGAAGATGTTGCCAATGTTTTCATCAAAGAGGAGATTGTGAAATCATAGGTGATGTGTAACATTGGCAAGTGTTTTAGATGAAATATTGATGTGGATACTTTGGATAATATGGATACTTATATGATGACTTGTATCTTGTTTGGACTTAGTGCTTTGCTAGTGGTGTGTTGATCCATTAGTTTCTTATGTGAAAACATGGCGTGAGTTGTGTGGAACTTACCCTGAATTAAGTCGTGGACTTGTGCTCGTACTGGTTATTTGTGTGTTCGCTTTCAGGTGTTGCCGGAGCTAGAGAAACGTGGTCGATGACGAGATCGAGGGACGAAGCTTGAGAGAAGCTGAGGACGAGGGATCAATGTCATGCGGGACGTTCGTGCGAAGGAACAATGAAAGTGAAAACTAGGATGATCCGGGAGGGCACCGGTTTGTCGTACGTTGTTTATACCGGAGATGTACGGTATTGGAGATATTCGACACGTGATGGTCGAGTTTTGAAGACATCACAAGAAGAGTGGATGACATGGAGTGGCATCGACGTGAAGACATGTAGATCCAGCCGTGGCTGGATGAGAGCTGTTTAAAGATTAAACAGTAGCGTCATCAATATGGCGTCCGATGAAAAAGTGGTCCGCATGAAAGTTGTATGCGTCGTCAGGACGAAACTTTGCTTTTGGACTCATCTCAATCCGAGGTTGTATGCGGGCCCCACGGGCAGAATAACGACCAGAACAGAGGAGTTCGTGTTGGATTCGGACTCGGTTTAGGGTCCCAAATTTTCCTTTATAAATAGAGGGCGTCCTAGCTAGGGTTTTAGCAAGGACGTGAGGGAACTCAGAGCTTTGGATCTAGATCAATTCTTGGAGAGTTCTTGGATGCATTGTTGCATCTTTCGTAATCAATCGACATCGTTGCAATTAAGAGATTCGTTGGCGGTGTCATCTTTGTTCTTCTCGGATCTTCGTGGATTATTTGTGCTAGATCTTTCTAACACTTTACTGCAGATTTATCACGAGTTCATAATACTTTGCTGCAGGTTTATCGTGAGATCAAGGAAAGATCGCGATTACTTCATCTTTCTTGTTATTCCTCAAAATCGATTATAGATTAATTCTCATAACTTTCTGTCAGCTGTTACGGTTTTGATCATATCTTTTTATTGGTACGTCCGATTGAGCTAATTCTTGGTTAGATAGTTTCAATACCTTTCTTTTAAATACTCGTACGTATGTTTTGGTTCATCCAATCAAAAGTTACGGCTGTTGTACTATCATGGACAGAAAGGTGATTTAGGGTTTGAACTTTCAGGAAAAGTTTTAATTTGCTTCTGCACAATCATTCACCCCTCCCTCTGATTGCCTATCTCGATCTCACACGTTGGAATATTTAAATCAAATAGAAATTCTTTCCAACAATTATTAAAATGAATAAGAGAGAGGATAATGTGACTTTCCCAATTATAAAGTTGGAAAACATCTCTAGTGGTGAAGTTGTGTTTAGTTGGTGTTTGAAATCAATTTAAGAATACATTGGACAATAGAAATACTTATTGGGTTTTGTTTTGTGTTTATTGATAATCCAAAATCATTTATAAACATTATTTTGGTTAGAAACTATTTTGACTAAAACAATATTGGATATTTTGATTTACTGAATTTACCTTGAATTTTCCAGAGTTCATATGGTATTTTAAAAATGCCATATTTGAATTTCCTATAATTCTGTAATTAGAAAAAGGTTAGAAAGCCCAAACCTACCGTGGGCCGAATTTTCCAATCCTAGGCCATCTTTCTCCCCTGCCGCAGCCCATTCCTGTTTCTTTCTCTATTTCCTTTTTCTTTCTGTGGGCCGAACTCTCTCCCTCTGGCCCAACTCTCCCCGAGCGCACCAGCCCAGCCACGCCTCCCTTCGTCTTCCTCCGTTTGTTCCAGAACACAGCACGCACGCACCTTCTGCCATGGAAACCACCGTCGAATCCCCTTCAAACAACGGTTTCTCTCCGAATTAAGACACGGAAGTTAGTACATGTCTCCCCACGAACCGATTCAGTCAATGCATCTTCAGTTTCTGTTCTTTATTGCCGAACCGACGCGCACCGAATGCCGGCTGTTGGCATACGCCTCCCGATCTCCCTCCTAGGCCTATAAAAAGCCAAGTCTGAGCGCGTCACATCGAGCCCCTACCGTTCCTCCATCATTATCCTATCTATAGGTTTTCCCTTAGAGCTCTGTGCATCTCGCTCCATGGCCGTCTTCCTCAGCCGGTCGCCGCCTTCATTGTTGAAGGTGAGCTCGCTCCGAAGCTCCATTCCTCGATTCCTTGGACCTGTAGACTCTTGTAATTCCCCTCTGTCTATTTGACAAGGTTGTGCGAGCCATGGATCCCTTTGGCCGCGTTTTCCCTGACGCCATGCCGGAACCACGGCCGGAGCTCCGCCCGTCGCCGCCGTTTCGCGACGCCCCGAAGGCCAGAACCGACTCCCTGGACTTCAACGTGACCTCCCGGATTTCCTCCACGACATCATCGTCTCATCCATCCAGTCGACCACTCCCTCGCCGTGTCCCTCAACTCCGGCCAACTCCTGTCCTCGGTGAGAAACTTTCAGCAGCAGATGTATTGACTAGCTATCTCCCGGAGCTTGTATATGTCCAACGTAGACCATTTTAGTTGATTCTTTCTGAGTTCTGCAGATCATGTCAGTCTCTACACCTTCGATCACCTTGTGCACTTCATATGGTTGGTATGCAGTACTGAATCGACAACCAAAAAGTGAATTCACAGAACCTTTGTATTGATTAGGTAAATTCCAGAGCCTTTATCTTGTGAACCAGATCTCCAAATTAGATGAATCCAGTGGTGTTCTGAAGATACAGTTACCCTCTACATTTCGTCTACTTAGGTATCTGTCGATTAGATCCATCTTCATCAGTAGATATTCATTTGAAGGTACCTACTGTATTCTGTCAGTTTCTGCCAAGCCATGTTCGTCTGTCCATAGCTACTGCACCTTAGATCCTTTTGAGATGATTCAAATTTGTTTGGACAGTACTAGGATAGTACTGTGAAGAAGCATAAGTTCCATTTCCTTTTCATCAATTCTTCACAATTCCCAGCCCCGTAGGGAATTTACATCTTCGTTAGAAATCTGTTTCTCAGCACATTGTTTTAGAGTAGCTATGTTTCGAAAGCCAGCCAATTCTGTCAGTAGCACCATTTAGTTTGAAACTTTCCGTAGATCGTAGAGTCGATCATGTTCTACAAGTTAGTCCACTTTGTGCACATTTACCGACACAGCTCCATCAGTGCTTGATCAACCAAACATGGTGTCTGTTAACACTATCACGGTGATTAGCCATGTTCCAAATACCACATCTTTTGATCCGCAAATCCAAACTGGATTCTTCTTGCTTTGTTATGAGCTTGCACCACACTCTACGATTCAGATTACTTTCCACATCTTTTCTTGTTCATATACAATATCCTTTCATCAGTAGAATATTGTATCTGTTATCAACCAATGATTTGACCATTTCAACTCCTTTTGAAACCACTCCTTTTCCTGCTTCTTAGGTCTAAACCAAGGATTAGCCTAACAGTTCATATACACTGTTTAGGTACTCTGTTAATTACTGTTAATATATTTGCTTATTGGATTTTTATTTGGAGTTACCGAACGATATATTTATTTTGTTATTCGTTCTTCACAGTAGATTATTCGGAGTGCGATTGTCCTGGTTACCATGAAGAAGTTGATCTACACTATGGCCAAGGCAAGTTACACTTTTGATCATCTAGAATCCTATATTTTTTGCATATGCTACTTTGCTTTATAAACTATAAGCATGCATGTGTAGGATTATTTATCTATGAAGTATGTTTAAAATGCGTTTGCAACTTGTTTATTTATAGTCCTAGTAGAATGCTTATAGGTCCATTGTCATGTCACCAATTACCCTAGGTTGTTATCTATGTTATTTGCAAAGTGCTTGCTAAGGCCAGGGACGCGCTGCCTAGCCCCGCTCCGGTTGCGGCGGTGGGTGCCGCCACCGTCGTGTCTGGGACGGCAGAGCTTGGCGCGGGAGCCGCCTCCGGCTCGTCCCTCAACTTTGCGTCCTCGAAATCATAGGTGAGGTCGATCACCGCCTCGTCCGTCCCCGCGGCGGGCGCACTGGGACCTGTAACAAAAGCAAAGTAAGTACTTCAAACCTAATTGAGGTACTCGGCGACGAGCGCAAGGGAGTTCTGGGAAAGTACCTTGCGGGGCCGCCGCGCTTGCGGGGGGACATTTGTCCCCCTCTGTCCCGGCTTCTGCTGCCAGGCTGTCCGCTGCAGGCCGAGTTTCGCCTGCAAGCCAAGGTAATCACACGGTTACGGGTCAACGTGCAGGACGAGCGTGTACAGTGCTGTCCCTGCAAGGCGGGCACAAACTCATAAATTAAAGGGGGGAGGAAAAACGTCAGCTTACCTTGTGGGGTTGAGCCTGAGTGAGTAACCCGTGAAGATTCCCTGCTTTGGCGGGGCCGCGAACCCTCGTGGAGTTGCCGCAGCCCCAGTTGCCACGGCAGCCACCGAGGCGCCTGCAGCCGTTGCACAGGTGGCCGTTGTCGTTGGCGCCCTTGGTCGTCGCAATAGAGGCGCGTCGTCCTCGTCCTCCACCTCCGCCTCAGGGAGGACCATCTGGGCCCCGGCAACACGGCCAGCCTCGTCGCCGGGCCAGCTGGAGTCCGATCCCCCCTCACTCTCCTCGGCCACTTGCTTCTTGCGGGCTGTGGGTGGCGGAGGCTGCAGGGCTGAAGCCGGAGAATCGGACATCAGGCCCCACTCGTTGCAGGGTGGGTAGCTGTCGATGATGTCGTGGAGGCCCGCGACGCCGGCGTGCAGGGATGGAGCCCTCGGGGGCAGCTCCGTGAATGGAACGTCCTCGCCGATGATTCCCTTCACCCACTCCTGGATCACCTCCGGCGTCACACCCACGCTTTGCAGGCGCGTGGTGTTGCCGGGCCCCGTGTACATCCACGCCTGGCGGGACCGCGGCTACAGCGGCTCGCGCCGCTGTTGTAGGTGCGCGCCACATCCAGATCGGTGAGCCCCGCTAGTCGCAGGGCCTTGATCTTCTGGATGATGGGAAGGAGTTCTGCGTCTCGGCTGTAGCGGTCCCGCCAGCTGCCGTTACTCGCCGGCAGCTCGGTGGACACATGAATGAACTCATCGGGCTCATCCACGCGAACCCAACACCAGCTCCCGCGCCACTCCTTCTCGATCTTCTTCTCGCTCCGCACAATGAACTCCGACTTCATCTTGTTGCGAGCGCGGAACGAGACCCCCGACGACATCGCTCCCGACTGCTCGACGCGTGGGTAGTAATGACGGAACAACGCCACCGATGGCATCACCCCAACAAACCCCTCACAGAGAAATTGGAAGACGGCGAGAAGAAAGTGGGGTGGAGCTGCGCAACCTTAAGCTGGTATGCCGTCATGAGAGCATGGACGAAGAGGGAGTACGGAGGTATAAACCCAGCAAAGATGAAGCAGCCGAACACCCGGAAGTCGTTGTCCTGGTGGTCGCCGCCGGCGGGGAAGATGAGCGTCTTGCCGTACTCGTTGAACGAGCTGGCGACGGCGTGCCGGATCTTGTCGACCCCCTCGCCGTTGTAGCCGGGCTTGAAGAAGGCCCGCGTGACCCTCATCTCCCGGTTCTTCTGGTCCTTCTCCGAGAGGGCTTCTTGGGAGCCTTCTCGCCCTTGTCAACCGCAGAGCCTCTGGAACCCTTCCCTCTCATGGGAGCCATGGGCCCCATGGGGAATGTGGGTGGCGATTAGCAGGATTCAGGGGCATGAGGAGAAATTGGGATGAGGAAGATGGACTCGGGGGCTAAGTGTTTACCCCTCAACGCAGCGGTGGGGTTTTATAGCACCCCAGCGTTGAGCAACGGTCACATCCGCACCCTACGGGTGCGCTGGGGATAACTACGCTTAAAGAAGGGGAATGCGGGACGTGGCCTTAACCACCCGCGATTAAGGGGAGGTTAGGGTGGAAATCTCGCCTCCACCACTCTGCTCGTAACGGCGGAGCCCCTGGAGCAGCACATGAACGGGAACCCGAAACGACTCGGGACCCACGCGTCAGTTAAGGGCGTAGCCCGGCAACCGATCAAGGATGACTTCACCCGGGAACAGCCGTTGCCGGCCCACGCCCGGGGGCTACTGTCACACTAGTGGCACCTGGGGTACCACCATTGTGCAACGCGTGGGTCGCCTTGCTTACTCCCCGCAAGGACGGCACCCCGGGCAGTGCGGTGTGAACTGCCCAGGAAGCCACCAGCCCAACAGGACTAGCCAGGCTGCGGGGGTTGCCCCAGATGGCAGCGTGAAGGATCCCGTCAGGGCGCCCCCCAAGGTCACTTGCCGGGGAGGGTGTTCTCTGGCGTAGGTGCTTACAGCAGGGCCGGTGCCCAGTGCAAGCAGAGTATTGGCACCACGTGGCCGCCCGCTAGGCTCCTTTTGCACAGGGCTGATCAGGGCGTGGAGTATGGCACAAGCAAGCATTGAATGCTCCGACTGAAGGGTGATTCCCTGTCTAGTCAGCCCACAGTGAGTGGTTCGCAGTGAATCTAAGGCACGTACCGCCCTAGTTACAACACTTTGCACCATGCATGCATGCCAGCGCGGCAAGGGCAAGCTGCCTAGGGTTTTTGCTCGACACTTGTCCCCCATGCACCGAGGCACTTGTGGTATCCCCTTGAGTATAAAAGGAGGACCAGCGCCATCGGTCAGGGGGTTCGGTTCTTTCTAGATTGCACTCCAGTGGAGTTAGAGTACCAGTCTTTAGCCCAAAAGAAGCAAGTAGCCACTTAGCAGAAAAGGAAGAGAGCGCCCGGGGACTCCCTCGGCAACCTGTAAAGCACTTGTTCATTGGCTAATAAACGCTCAGAAGCAGGACGTAGGGTTTTACACCTTTGGGTGGCCCGAACCTGAGTAAATAGGCTTGAGCATTGTACGCTCATCATTGGCCACGCCGGCGATCGCCGGAGCGATCCCCAACACCCACTGCCGAACTAAAAAGGGGGTGCCTCGCATCCCGGTGTCTAAGCCTCGGGCCACGACATCTATCTTGTCATACAGATTCCCTAACGGGTTATTAACTCTTAACCTAAGTCGCATGGCCATGCTTTACGAATCTGATCACTCAAGAGGGCCTAGAGACATCTCTCCGAATGGGAGGGGCAAATCCCATCTTGATCAACCATGACTCGCAGCATGCTTCTCAGCAAACCCGAAAGCTACCAGTAGGCAACACCTTGCCCTATAACTTGTGAAACATAGTCATCATACTAAGTCACATTGCTAGTCTAGGTTATGTGTCTACATAACCTCAATGACTAGGGACCATTAGAACAACAACATAGAATATATAGTCTCACAAACAAATCACATATTTATTGATACATATCAGTGATGATGTTCAAGCACAATAATATTAATTCATGAATACATAGGAAATAGCATCATCACATGATTGCCTCTAGGGCATATCTCCAAAAGTAGATGCATAAATATATACACACAGCCGCACACATATATACTCTGTGCAACACGATGGACGTAACTCCCACCTGTACCTACTGTACCTCGCATTATGACACTTGGCTTATATAGGTTCTTCATGATCCTCAGAAATATATCCGCGTGTAGTAAATCTGGTCGTAACCGACATAGGCATGTCTATGTCAGCTAGCCTCTTTGCCAAATATGTATTAAGTTACAAGACTTTAATAAAACCTTGAAAAAAGAGAAAACACTATGTATTAAGCTTCTAAAATTTAAATACGAACATAATATGTGCAAATAAAATACGTTGAACTTGCATGAATGTCCCGTCCATAATCATTGTAATCCACGCCTTTTCGAAAAAATTCCAACATGGTGAGGTCAAATTCAAATAAGTCCAAATTCAAAAGGCTTTACAAAACTATAAATTCAAGTAATCTGGTGCCATTGAGACAGTTGCCATTTTATTCTGCAAATAATAGGTAGATTTCGATGGCCGAAATTCTTCATCATCTCAAGTACTCATATAAAGTGCGACATTATGCATGTGTCTCGAACAGCTAATTGGCCACTATTAATCTAAAAAGATATTTGGGCAACAGTTCCAGATTTAAAATGAACGGTCAAGGTTGTGCAACCGTCGACTGGCAATATGGTCAAGAGAATAATTTCCTCCCAGCAATAACGCTTATAAACACATTTTACTTTAATAGGCCTCAAATAGCTCCAAATAAATCCATAAAACAATTTAAGGATTTAGTAAATACCGAAACAAAAATTGATACAAAAAATGTGTACCCTTTAAGAAATGTTTACCAAATTTATAAATGTTGGAGAAAATTTCTATTTGTGTTTAAAATTAAAATAATTCTCAATACTTATCCCGAGCATGATATACTTCCACTAAAACCGAAATTTGACATTAAGGAAGGTACGATCCTTTAGTGAATCTATAAAACAAAATCGGAGAACAATATGTATTAAGTTTCTAAATTTTGAAACAAGATAAAATGCAAATAAAATACTTTGAACTTGCATAAATCTCCTGCACATGTTTTATAATTTGCATAGTCATTTCAATCCATATTTTTGTCAAAAATTCCAAACATAGTTAGGTGAAATTCAAACACATCAGACTTTTTCTTAATTTTTCACTTATCTGAACAAAAGGATTTTCAAAAAAATAAATTTAATTAAGATATAACTTTGGGGTGTTACATTTAATTATTATAGGCCATTCCGATCGACATCCAGCTATGTTGTTGCTGAGAAAGATATGCATATCTACATATATGCGCATACGATCTTTTATTATGGATTAATAGGTAGATTTTGATGGTCGAAATTTGACATCGATGGAGGCATGCATGTAAACCGTGGCATTATGCATGTGTATAGAATCATTAATTGGATTCATTAAACGTGGAAAAGTATTTCTGATTTATCTCAAGCATGATATACCTCTATTAACAACGAAATTGGAAATTTGAGAAGTTACAAGCCTTTAGTAATCCATAAAAAAGGAAGAATAGTATGTATTAAGTTTCCAAATTTTCAAATAACAAGATAAAATGCAAATGAAATACTTTGACCTTGCATAAATCATTTCAATCCAAACTTTTGTAAAAAATTCCAACATCCTGAGGTAAAATTTAATCAAGTCTCAGTTTTTCCTATTTTCTCGCAATCTTAACAAAAGGATTTTCAAAACCATAAATTCAATTAAGATAGAATTTTGGGGTGTTACATTTTATTATTATAGGACATTGCGGTCGATATCCAGCTATGGTGTAATCAGGACAGATATACATAATTGCATACACGCATATGATATTTATTACGAAATAATTGATGGAAAAATTTGACATCGTCAAAGTTATGCATGTAAACTTGACATTAATTGGAATCACTAATTGAAAAGATTTTGGGCAATAATTGCATATTTAAAATGGATTGTCGATGTCCTATAAATACCCTGCAAACTCCCAAGCATCGTAGCCTGCTCCGATCCTCCTCCATAAGCTCTAGCTAGTGCCCGTGTTCAAGGTTCATACCCACTCCTTCCTCCTTTCCACTCTCTAGTTTCTGTAGCCACAGAAAAGTTCTATGTGTAGTTTTGATCATACAAACGGTGTTTGTTAGAGGTTCTTATTGTCTGTTAATTATTTGCTATATATAACGACATGTTGCTACCCTTACAGACGCTACATGTATGTTAAAAAAAAAACTAGGTATATTATTTTTATCAGAGAACTGCACCTTTTGTCATTTTTAATTGTTGTTATCTTCATAAAACATGTGATTACATATATTCCACGACACATGTTCACATATGCATAAAATAGGATTTGAGATACGCAAAACTATGGTTTACGAATTAATACATGATTTTTTGCGGATTGTTTTCTTCATAATACCCAGTACGTCAATCTCCTTGAAATATTTGGGAGGCCATAAATTTTAATCCTTCGAATTCTTTTTGCAGTTTACTGATCATGGATTTCAAAACCCAAGGATCCTCCCTGAAGGTACTGGTAATTGAGGATTGTGAATTTCAGAGTTGGGTTCTCCTGGCAAAGCTACGAAGGTTTAGCTGCCAGACAACTCGGGCAAAGAACGGTAGAGAAGCTGTGGATCTGTACCTTGAAGGCAAGAAATTCGATATTATTCTGTGTGACAAGGAGATGCCCATAATGAAAGGCCCAGAGGTACTTTCATGAGTTTCCATTTGGTGTTAATAAGAATCATTGTCTTTTATGAACCCAAAAGTAAATAATGTAAAATAAATATTTTATGCCGTCTAAAGGTAATTGACAAATTATCTCTTGTGTGACTTGACAGGCAATAGTAAAGATCCGTTCTATGGGATCTACTATGGGATCTACTGAGGTGAAGATTGTTGGTATGTCTGCTGATTCTAATGCCACAGAGGAGTTCATGAGTGTTGGGGCAGATATGTTTGTGCCCAAGCCAATGGATTTTGAGGTCCTCGAGGCTATAATCAAGGAGGTCATCAACAAGAAGAACAATGGCGTGGTGTAAGCTTGTTGTTTCCTGATGGAGGAATAAATGTCTACAGCTCTTATATGTGTGCTTGTGTGTTTACAATATCTCATGGTTTTATTATTTTGTGTCAGTTTCTATGGTTTTATTTTCTGAGTGTACTTTGTTTATGAGGTTATATTCAGGACTATGGTTGGTGTGTCGAGATTTTCTACTTAAGTAGAGCTGTATGCATGGGTTGTATTATGTCTCTTCTAAATATTAATATAATAAGTTCATTAACTCATGGTTTATGGTTTATGGAGCGAGACATGTACCCCTTTTGATGAAAATGATCCAACTATCAATATATGATAGACTAGCAAAAGACCCGTGCGTTGCTACGGAACAACGGAAAATTGTATGAAAACGTCAAATCAAATGTTGATGTGTTTCATGTGCACATATGTATATAACAATTATGATATGTTTATTTTCTAGGCTATACTCTAGTTTCTTTCTCTTTTGCACATGTCTTATTTGTATATCTCCTGTAAAGAGAAAGTGACACATGCTCAACTCGTCTGCTCTCTACCTTCAGGTTATCACTGTTCTCACATACACCACACTTGAAAAGTCATGTGTGAGCATTTTTTAACTTTTTTGCTGAATTCAAGAAGTTTTTTAACTTTTTTGCGCCTTGTCTCAATATAATCATGAATAATGAAGAACATGTAGCAATGATAACGTTTATCACTTTCATCTGTCTAAGCCGCTCGACCTCCCGTGTGGTGATGATTTAAACAACAAGCATCGGTATATCGATCAGGACAGCAAGCAGCAGCAGCCATCATATAAAGCAAGCGGCAGTATAAAGCAGCCTTCCTGCTCTCCTATTACTTCTACTCCCTACTTTGTTTCTCAAATCACTTCTCCCAATTTCTCTCGCTCTCCCTCAGACCATCCTCTCCATTCACCCTGAGTGCAAACTCCTCCTCTCCCCGTCCCGATTCATCCCGCCACCGAACATTGCGCGGCCGCCCGCTTGTATGCACCGCCTCCACCCATAGATTCCCGCTCCCCGTCCGCTCCCGCGCGCCGCCTGCTCCCACTTGCTGCCAGGTATAGGTGTGCGCCCTCTCACAGCCTTGTCCGCCCGTTCGCCGCGTCCGCGCGCCACGCACACATCGCGTCCGGCCACTGGTCGCCGCGCGCCACTGCCCATCGGGAGGGCCACCGATGGCTCGCGCCGACGCGGTCCCTGCTACCTTGCGCGAGGGCACCGCCATCACGGCCTCAGGCTCATCCCATCGCCGTCCAAGTCCCGCGGGGAGCCACCGGCGCACACGAGCCGGTGCAGGCGGCGGTCGGGGGCGCGACGGAGCCACAGGTCCGCAGCTGCCTTCCGCACACGGACGCTGCCAACACGCACGAGCTGGTGGAGGTGACCAAGAGCGGCGGCGGGTGCTGACGATCCGGATCGGGTGGGGGTGAGATTCGTAGGATAGGAGGAGCGAGGAAGGCTCTATTGTTGTTGTTTTTCTTTTTTGGACGGTACCTGTTTTTTCTGCGCTTGAGGACCACGGGAGCTGGAATTAAAAGGCGCGTGGGGACAGTGGTGGTAGATTAGTAATTTCGGTGAAGTGACGTACCGCAACGACCGTACCATCACCACCAACTCCAATTTAATATATTGGTATAGATATTGGAACCATAGTTTGGAATAATTTTCAGTTTGATTTTGTCATTGTCACAAACTCCCCCAATTATTTTGCAACTTTGATACATGCCCTCATTTGATGAAATCGAGCAACATACTTCAGGCAGAAGATCAAAATATATCCAGTTAGCTTTTTAATCTAACAAAATCACATGATATTACACTGTCAGTTTTAGAGCGGTAATCAATTGGAGCATTTTATTTATATAGAAAACATGATCATTTTAGATACCTCTCAAAACCAAACAGAGCATGTTTACGACAAAGTAACAAATAACATACACTTACCCAAAAGCTAAATGATAAGGATCAACGTGATCCAAAAGGGTTTTAGGCCCAATCTTTCACGGCGATCGAACGAGCAAGGAGATTAGCAACCGAGAGAAATCAATCTGAAATAATTCAGACCAAAATCCCTTCAACTCCTCCACGTTGGAACTGATTAAAATCAACTCCACCGCATGGCACAACATTAGACCTTCAAGATCAGCAAACAAACACGACGATATGCACCCCCAAATATTTGGACTTTTCTGGTTTATTCTTTATCTCAAAAATTAGCTCCCTCTACAACGACGGCTGCCAAGAACCATTTATAGGGCGACTCTAACGCACTTGGGTGGGACAGGCCCCACGCTACAACTAAGGCCCAAATGGCTGAACTAAAAGTGGTTTTGTACGGGCCCAAAAACCATCAAACAAAAAAAGATAACACTTCAGACTTTAAATAAAAAGACATGAAAAAAGATAAAACTCTAAACCGAAGTAAACAAGATCTTTAATTGAGCTTGACCACGACCCAACAAAACTGGTGGGGTTCTGAAATTGGGCTTCACCTCATCTTTAGGAGGAACTTCTACGCAAAAAGATCCAAATTTCATAATATAGGGAGTTGGTGAAATAGCAGGGGTAATAAATATCCTCCCCTCATCACTAAAATAGCATGAACTGAGCATGCTTAACATATCCAAATATCTAAGTAAACAGACAATATCGACACCCGCGCTGAGCTCGAGTTTCTATCTAATTTCATCATTGAGGATGAACCCTAGTTTCTGTAATGGGGACGGGAGAAAAGGAGAGGGGAATGAATAATGAGGAAGAGGAGGGGGAGTTAAGGGGTTTTCTTGCCTAAACCAATTATTCCTTCCCTAAAACTGACACCATAGCATTTTTTAGTCGCCATGTCAGCAAAACCAGACAAAAACCGCTTAGATTGGTCTCAGGAGGTGATTTGTCTTCAAAGTTCAGGAGGTTAAGTACCCAATTTTGAAGTTCGGAGGGTAAAGTAGTCCCATCCTTAAAGTTCAGTGGGTTATGTGGACTTAACTCATTCTTCATTTACTCTTATCCATATTTAAGCAAATTTGAGTCACTTATTATGAAACGGAGGGAGTATGTGCTAAACAGCTGTAACAACTGAAATTTGTTATGGAATTGGATACATGAATTCAATCCGAGATTTCATAAGATCACATTATACTCACCAATTAATATGGAACGGAGTGAGTATCTAATTTCAATTCCTCTTTAAGTGTCATCATTCTTCTAAACTAAATTGTTTCTCATTCTATAAGTTCACGTGACTGACAAACATGATTTTTGAATTTGTAATATAAATTCAACCAAATGAAACCTATCAAAAAAATTGATTTCATTTCTACCAAGTGAAATAAAATGAGGGATACCAAACGAGCTATACGACTTTTACCTTTGTTGCTAGAAAATGAATTAATTGCACACATTCAGCATGGTAGATATTTGTAGGCTACAATGACTGGATTAATGTATATTTTAAGATATTTTATTCAAACCCACACATTTAAGCAATTTATGCAAAATAATAATAATAATTTCAGAGGAGCACACATGTATTTATCTAGTATTGGAGAAAAACAATCCTATAAGCCTAAATGAACATATCTTCACTAAAGAGAAAATAACTTTATCTTTTGTTTCTTGGTTCACTCGCTCTCTGACTACAAGACACAATTCATTATACCCCCTCCGTCCCGAAATAACTGGTGTGGATTTGTATACAAATCTATACAAATCCACATCACTTATTTTGGGACGGAGGGAGTATAAGTTATTTCGCTCTATGGATAGCATAAAAAGTTCATCTCTTGTGAATGCCCTTCAAGATCTGTTGTATGATTGAATCCATTGTCCTATCCTTTATAAAAAAATTACTAGGCTTAAGTTGGTTTCTTGTGCTGCAATACATTAGAGAGTCTTATCGGTCTAACATGGTTTGCTACCCACATTGATTTTAGTTTAGCACCCCTAACCATTTTTCCAAATGTTTGACAATCGGTTCGTTGGAGTTTGTCCACTAACATTGATCTGTTATGTTACTCTTTTCGTTTCATAATATAAGACGACCACATATTTTGATGTTTAAATTTGATCGTCAATTAGAACATTAATAGATTATATGTTACAAAATTAATGATTGAAAACCTTTTCAAATACAAAACTAATAGGTATAACTTAATAGAAAGTAACCTATACAATTGGACTATAATTAGTTGGAGAAGAATCTGAAGTTATGTACTCCCTCTGATCCAAAACAAGAGACACTTCTTTTGGATCAGACCTAGTATGTTTTATGTGTTATGCAACAAATGTTTTATATTATGGAGTAAATACCGAGAAACCCCCTCTTTAAGGCACCATTATTCACATAAAATCCCAACTTTTCTTTTCTGATCATAACAGTAGTTCTTTTCTGATCTCTTTAACCACACTAATCACTAAGATTCATGCCCACATGGCAGCGTCCACACAGCAAGGAGATATAAAATATTAATGAAGTTGGAGTTAGGGCATCACAAAAGGGTGCAAGTGAAGTCGAAGCCATCGCAATCCTGTAATGTGTGCGCATCACAATCAGAATGTCGGACAAACCTATATACACAGAATCTGACTGCCTACAGGTGGTTACCAAGCTCAAGAATGAAAGTTCGGACAAATGAAGCATCTATAGTATGATCGAGGAAATCTAGGCTCTGGTCCCGAGCGGTAGAATTCACAAGTTTCAGAAGATTAGTTGACATCAAAATGAATGCACACATATATTAGCTCGCAATATATAGTCGTAAGAAAATTGTAAAGGAAAACGTCTAGATAGAAAGTCATTTGACGTGAGACTGAGGAAGTATATGTCACGTGGGTATAAAGATAAGAGTCTCGATACAGTGAAGACGATTGTACTCCGTAATAAAACAAGAAAAGATGTTAGCCACAGGTTTTCTCGGGAAAAATCTTAGACAAAGAAGACACGATGCCCGCTTTCAAAAGATGCCCGGCATCTAGATCGGTTGCAGCGTTACACGCGCGCACAATCTCCGCCGTCGCGCCAAAGATCGACCGGCCAAGACAGTAACGAGCCGCGGCACCACCGACCGCACACCAGTTAGGAGGGGGGTAACTCGAGCGGCGGCGGCCTGCCTCCCCGTGCAGAAGCGCCGCCGCGGCCTGTCCCGCTAGCCATCGCGATGAGGTCCGCCGCGAGGCACACCCTGCCGTTGCTGGTGCCCACCGCCTACCCCAGCGTCAGCTTCTTCCCCTGCAGCCAGCCCCGGCGCTTCTTGCTGCCGCTCGCCCACGGCTTGCGGCATCCGTGCCGCGGCGCGAGCTCTCAGCCTGCTGCTGCTGCTGCTGCCGGGGAGTACCTTCCTCCCTTGTTCAGGTGAGTCGAGCCTTAGTCCTTAGGGAGCTGGTTTGGTTGGTGTATCTGTTCATGGCTGGATTTGATTGATTTGTGCTTCCTTGGTGGTTCCCCCTGCAGCGTGGCGCCGATGATGGACTGGACGGACAACCACTACAGAACGCTCGCCCGGCTGATATCGAAGCACGCCTGGTTGTACACGGAGATGGTGGTGGCCGAGACCATTCTGCATCAGAAAGATAAATTGGTGAGTTTTACCCCATTCGGCCTTTCTTGCTCTTGGTGCTGCTTGAACCTAACCATGATTCGAGCTAAGAATTTCAGTAAAAAAAGATGTAAGCTATCAGAGATTGTATACTTTATACGGATCAGCCTACTTCAATTAGTTAAGACTAGTTCCTACAATTACCATCTCTACATAAAGATAGGAGCCGCACCCTCCATGATCGATCAATTAATGAAAGAAGTATTTATCCTTCTCATAGTTAATTTCTCTCTTGATGTTAGTCTCGTCTACCTATGGTCTAACAATCATGTACGTCAGAACCAAAATGATGTTCTACTAAACCTCTGTTCATGCTGCATTCTATTTGGAAATCAGTTTAGTTACACTTCACACATCTAATTTGTCTACTTTGCGATCTCTGTCTATATTCATATGTAGATTGGAATAAGCCAGAACAGTTAAATAAGAGGACGACCCTTTTTATGGTCAACCGGCTCTTCTTAGAAATGTTCTTAGAAAGGAATATTGTTGCGTAAGACGTGTTCGAGAGAAAACAAAATAGACTGTTCAAGAAAAACATTGTGTAAGGCATAACTTCACTTCATTCCATGAAAACATGTTTTTAGTCATATTCAAATCACTAGAATTCAATAAAGGTGTCATTCATTGTATCTTTTTACATGATGAAGCAGAAATGGACTTTAAGTAGTATCTGATATGTGGATGAACTTTCTCAATTTGATGGACATCCCTCAAGTATTGATTGCTATTATTGTGTAAATTGGCAACTATGACTTAGTTTTCATTTATCATTTATTATTGGCAATTATTCTTTGTTCAAATTAACGAAACTGGGTTTACTCTGCTTGGATATATCATTTGTATGCTCCAATTATATGCAAAGCTGGTAAATTCTAATTTAATTTTCAAAATGTGCAGGATAGGTTTTTAGCATTTCCTGCTGAGCAACATCCTATTGTATTGCAAATTGGTGGAAGTAATCTTGACAATTTGGCGAAGGCAACTGAACTAGCAAGTGCTTATTCATATGATGAGATCAATCTGAAGTAACAACCTCATTCACATCTCACATGATTATGCAGCACATTCTGGTGTTTAATACAATTTACACATTCTTGTTGACTTATACATTAGCTGTGGCTGCCCAAGCGGCAAAGTTGCTGGTCATGGTTGCTTCGGTGCTCAGTTAATGTATGATCCAGAGGTTTGCTTCATAAAATCTACATAACAAACCATGATGAATATTTTCTCTTTTTTCATGCTTGCATAAAACTTGACATGTTTTCTGAAGTTTGTAGGGGATGCTATGTCAGCTATTGCTGCCAATTGTGATGTCCCCGTCAGTGTTAAATGCAGAATTGGAGTTGATGATCGTGACTCGTATGAGGAGCTTTGTGAGCAAAGAACTTTATTTTTCCAATAAAGTTACCTTAATAGGATTTTCCAGATATTAGGAAAAGAGCTTGTGCGGTGCAAACAATAATATCTTTTTGTAGCAGCAGGATAAGTAAACCTATAATATAAATTTTGGCAAGAAGTAATCATGTGTTTGTTCAACAGATATTTTTCAGTACCTTAGTTTTGAATCTTTTAATATATGTATAGTTAGCTCGTTTTATAGTGAACTATTACTGATTTTCTCATTCTCTTGGAGTTTCTCTATCTTGAGTTCTTGATGGTTACAACTTACAAATTTCCCACTGTGCTAAGTGCTGTCTGCTGGTGTAGTAACATACTTTTTACATGCGCTACTATTATCGGGGTTTTAATTGCAATTAACTCGTTTTTAATCAGGTGAATTTGTAGATAAGATTGTTTCAAAGTCACCAACTAGGCATTTTATCATTCATGCTCGGAAGGCGTTGCTCAGTGGCCTCAGTCCTGCGGAGAATCGGACGATTCCTCCTTTGAAGTATGTTTGTATTGACACTGATTTTGGCCGTCATCAGTTTGCTCTTGATATTATTTTCATCTTGCAATGCAAAGATATCCTTCAATATTTCACAATGTGCTGAAACTTCAATCAATATGTAGGACTAAGCATTGTAATTTTATGCATCATGCTAATACTATTATATGGCTCCAGCATTGTTTGTTGAAATATTCAGAATTAATTTGTTGTTGCTTACAGAGCTAATCTGTATTATCAATAATGAAAAGAAATAGTTGGCATGACCCCCTGGAATATTTGGCCTGGAGCGTTTAATCCTTCAAAATATAAAACGGACGTGTGGAACTCCTGACTTTTAAAAGGAGCACACATAACCCTCCAAAGCAGTTTTAAAAGGTGGTTTTGCGACAGTGGCACTCCAGGCTGGACTTCCTCCTCTCTCCATGTCTTCTTCCTCTATTCAGTAGGGCTGTGGACTACGTCAAGCTCGTATCAATCTATTCGCTCCCAAATATTCTCTCATCTAGTTTATGTCTATCCAATGCCTCACAGCCATACAGTTTGGCTATCTTCAGCATGACAATTATCCCAAGGTTCACAACAGTTATGCTTTCTTTCAATACTTCATTTACTGGTTGTTTATGGATATCGTTGCAGATATGAGTACTACTATGCTTTGTTGCGGGACTTCCCAGAGGTACACTTTACACTAAATGGAGGCATAACGACCATTGCTCAAGTAAGTTCTCTATCTTTTTTTTCTTTTTTTGCTATGAACAAATAGGAAATGTGGTAATGCCACATTCTGGTTTTGTTGCTGCAATTCTTAGAAATTGGTATCTGCATGACTACATTGAAAAGCAACAACATTGCCATCAGTTCAGGTTCAATCCAATTCCCGGGGAAGAGAGAATTAATGGGTTTAACCCAGAGTATAAAGATGAGACCATTTTTCTTGCGTTCTAAAAAGACTTATGTGGGCCATTTTTGTAGGACTATAATCGATCCTTAGACTAAGACTTCTACCATCAGTCCATCACTCCTCATAGACCCACTATCTTTTTTTTTTCTTTTTCTTTTTTGCGAGGAGATAGACCCACTATCTGTTGCTGGCTGCACCTGCTCCTCTATGATGCTGGTTTCCCCAATAGGAGTCCACAAAATATTTATTTTGCGTGACATGTTTTCTATAATGTTCATCACTTCATGACTTCTAAGAGTCTTTTATTGTTGCGCATGAGGTCATGTACTCAAATGTTTTCGAAGTGGTTTTGATTTGGACATCTATAGAGAGATCAAAGATAAGCAAGTTATTGACATTTTACGTGGTTGAGTCGAGTTACTCTACTAATGAGCACATTTATTAGGATTACATCATTTCGATGTCTCCACCTTGCATCACTTGTAACCTTGCACTACTTTTTTTTTGCAGCAGTAACCCTGCACTACTCAGTTTAACTGAAGACCTTCAGTTTGGTTGCAGGTTAGTGAATCCATAAGACAAGGCGCACATCGAGCTATGGTTGGTCGTGCTGCTTACAATAAGTATGGACTTCCATTTCGTTTGTAAAAAAAATTCCCTAAGTTGATCTTGACATTCGGTTTCATGCTTCTCAATTAGTTCTGAAAATTCAAAGAGATGCGGAGTAAAATATGCATATTAACTTGTGATAACAAAGCAGAGGACCAACCGGCAACAGTATATGAATAAAGAGATCGCAATGTTCTCATGCACGCTCCAACTACATAGATGGTGGCCATCTCCTCCAACCAAAATGGTTTAGCCACACCAAGGAGTTGCACCGCTAACATCATTACAACTATGGCCCAGCAACTGTACCTGCCTGCTCTAGCAATGTAACAATAGTACAATACTGCTTTGTTTTTGTTTTTTGTTTTGTTTTGCTGGTTTCTATGGCTTCAGAAACATGAAGCAGAATCATTATGGTAGGTGCCCAACTGAAAATACTTGCACCAGCAATATAAATTGCTTTTAAAGGGCACAGCCCGTCAAGAAACACATTATGGAGAATAGATCTGACCAGATGACAAGTGAAATAGCCCAATAACAAGGAAATCTCTTCCTTTTAAGTATTTTTTTTTGCAACTTAAAAGTCTTAGTTGGTCAATGTGATGAAGTTATGTTTTCCCCTCCCACTTTCTTAAACAAAACCCTTTAACAAATAAATAAATCGAAAAAGCACTTTCCAACAAACAAGTTAGCTTTTAACAGTTTTTTCTTTCTTATCCCAACAACTACTCGTGCTCTCTCAACAAAGTCCCAAATTTTCATGTTGATTGATGGCTGAACCAATTTGTGTTTTCATGATTGTACACAATTGTTACTATTTCACTACATATGTCCCATTGGATTATACCTACACTGAAGCTTTGGAATTATGTTGGCCCCATATGTTTTTGTTTTTCTGGTGGAAACTATATTGGATGCTAATTCCTATTCCAGTTATTGTTTTAATAGTATAATTTTTGTGGATAAATGTTTCAGCCCATGGAATATGTTGGGGCACGTCGATAGTGAAATTTATGGCATGCCAACAAGTTGCTCTTCTCGTCGCCAGGTTTAACATTAAGTACATCCAATTTGTGCATTCATAAGCTGTTCCTTCTATTGACTGAGCTCTATGTAGATCCTTGAGAGCTACCAAATTTATGGTGATTCTATAATTGGACAGTATGGCATCACCAGGCCAAACGTGAGGCAACTTGTTAAGGTGTGAAGGTTCCTCCTTTTCCTTTTTCTTTCTTGACAAGATGAGTCTACATTACCGACAGAAATATCATAATTTTATGATCACATTTGGCAGTGTCTTCAAAACTCGTAGTGCTATTTATGCGAAGTATTCTGTACTTTATTGAAGTCCTCTTCATTTGAGAACTTTAGCTCTTGTGTACCTTGTAATAATTTAATTTATTAGAACTTGGTATGCAATGTGAAATTCTATGAATTCACCCAGGAATTTTCTACTTTTGTCTGCTTCTGTATATTGAGTTGTACTGTATATCTTGGATTTGAATCCAGAAAGAAAGCGAAAAAGCGGGAGTTGGTAAAATACATTGAGGGAACCTCTTGAGGTCATTTGTAATGGCCAAGAAAATTTGTTTGTTAATCCTGAATTGTCAGCTGCTTAACAAAGTTGCAGCAGTTTTGAGCGATGTGTTCTTTTATTTTAATTAGTATACAGTATATTTGGTTTTAAGTTGCTATTAACACCCTTATATATTACTCATCATTTTTTCTCGAACATCATTTTTATACATCATATTTGCAAAACTTTGCTGACAACTGAAATAATTATTTCTTTTGACACAGCCATTGTTACATTTGTTCCACTCAGAACCTGGCAACAGCTTGTGGAAACGTAAGGCTGATTCTACATTGCGTCATTGCAAAGTAAGTTATCAGAATGATTACACTCTGCTTCTCTCAAGGGATAATGTGTCGATGTGTTGATGCCTCACTACGGTACAGTACTTGCATGTGATTTGTTTGGTCGCGGGGATACGCTTGGGAGCCCTGGGATGACTAGACACGTGTTTACCTAGGTTCGGGTCCCCACAGGATGGGTAATAGCCCTACATCTGCTTGGATGGGATTATATCTTGATACCAGAGTACAGTTGCTGTTACAAAGGGTGCCCGGCAAGTTGGGAGGCAACTCAACGGCTATGGTGTCGAACTAGGCAGGATGTGCTAGCCCTCTAGGGTTTCTGTTGAACGTAATTGGCAACCTGGATCTCAAAAGCTTCCAGTCCTCTTATGGGGTCTTGGCCTCCTTTATATACACACAGTATGGTGTTGGCCTACTCTCCTCCAAGTAGGTGTCCTCGTCCTATACAAGTAATTGTCCGTGTGCGAGTAGGACTTGTGGACTTGTGGTCTCTCTCCAAATACCCTCAAGACTTAGGAACCCAGGGGTGTTCTACCTAGGTCAATGGACCCCTGGGCATGCATATAATTGTCCCGTATGGCCCATATATGGCATATACAGTACAGTCTTACGGTAGTATGACTACTCATCGTCAGCTTCCCTTTCTTTTTTCCAACAACAGCAAGGTCCATGCACTGTAACACATTAATATGCTAAGTAGAACTGATTGTACTTCCAAAATTGTAATGAATCTTCTTTGGTTTGTGTCAAATAGCCACTTTAATGTCAGGACTATTAGATGAAAGCTCAAGTTATCGTTGTATCTTCTTGATGCCTATATAACTTGAATAAATTATAGGGATGTAATGTAAGTGCCCCACTGTTGGCCTGGCGGCCCTTGTCCGTAATAATCACACATCAGTTTTGTGGGCATTGCGGCAAGCGCGTAATTGATTTAAGGGGGACATTTCATATTATGTGGGCTTGGTGGCAGTTCTGCTAATATGTTATCAACACTTGACTGCTTCTCGAAAAAAAAATGGCTACCATTTCAACTGTGAGGTTTGGAAATTGTATGAATAAACACATGGATTGTTGAACATGCCACATTTGGTGCTAAAAACGTGCTAAATAACAAATTATCTAGTTCTTTTCCTGCTCCGCTCTCACAATTCATCATCTCGAGGCATGGGGCTCTGTTTTATACTCTATTCTACTATAGTTCATTGATATGAAGACTGCAGCATTGGCCAAATAAAATTAATTTGGATACTGCATACCATTTCTTGTATGCTTTTTTGCTGTGCAGACACTTGAACAGTTCTTGAATGAAACTCTTGATGCAATTCCGGATTCTGTCCTTGACGCACCAATATTCAGGGAGGCATCTATGGAGGAAGGATACTTCAGCCACGTGGATTCGTCGTTGCCACCAAGGTACACAAAACTGGACAATGGCATCTGTGAAAGCCCAGCACTCGTAACCGCATCCGCTTGAGCTACCAGATGTTGAGAGAAAAGGTTCAAAGATAGTGAAAGCTGAGAAATAGGCAAAACGAAGTTGACAAGATCTTAACTCATGCTAGTTCCTTTCTATGAAGAGTGCAGTGTTACAAGCATACAACTACTCCGTATTAGAATGACAATAGGATAAAAGTGTGATGTGTAGATACTTGGTTACAATATACAGTATACCCGCATTCATCCTAGATCTTCCGTTCATGGATAATACTCTGGTTGCAATTGAGCTTTTCATTTGAGTGGCTGCAATATTTTACAGTGCCAATTTCGCTAGCTGACCTGACTGAGAAACCTTGGCAGCTGGAATAGATTACAGTGTGCTGCTTTCTTTCTTTTTTTTTGTTATTGCAGTGCCTTTATGTACATTATCAAGAACAAGAAATATGAGAAATGGGTGTAGGAACAGCTTTGCCTGCTAGAGTTACCTGGTAATAAGTGCAGGTTTTTACCTGCCGCCGACCTCGACGGAAGTCAGAAACAAGCTGCTGCAGGACGCGACGCAGTCAGCCTTTTGGGCTCGTTTGCACTTGGCACCGAGCAAACATGGCGAGCAAAAAGCTTTGTTCGTTTCCTGCGCAGCCCATTAGTCCACCAGAGGGCTGTCTATTTATCCATCCCCACGCACGAGAACGCCAGGAGCATCCGCCGCCGCCGCCACGGCATGACCGGATCGAGGAAGCATCTCCCCATGGACCGCTTGGGCTCGCAGCCGGACGAGGTCCTCGAGCTAGTGCTCTCCTTCCTCCCTTGTCGCCAAGCCGTGACCACTTCCCGGCTCGCCCGGCGCTGGCACCACCTCTGGAGATGCACCCCGGCCGTGCAACTCCAACGGGAGACGAGCGACAATGCCTTTCGCCTCTTCGTCAACAGCCTTCTGTTCCACCGCGCCGCCGCGGTCTCGTCCCTGCCGCTGCGCTCGTTCGAGATCGACACCACAATCGCGCATCCGCTCGAGCGCGTCGACGAAAGCGACGACCCTGAGGACGACGACGACGACGAAATTATGTATCTGTGCATCCAGCGCTGTCTCGACCCGCACGTGGACCTGTGGATCAGGCACGGCGTCACCACGTGCCGCGCCCGCTCGCTCACGGCCAGCTTCGCCGGCAAGGATGGCGACGGCGTCTTGTGGACCCCGTGCCGCCCTTTCGCGTTCACCTCGTCCCGGCACCTCACTACCATGCGCCTCCACGGCGTGAAGCTCGTCGACAAGGGCGTCCTTGATTTCTCCGGCTGCTCGGCATCCTCGAATGCCAAGACGAAGACGATTACGGCTACGCCATTAGGCCCACTATCACCACAAAGGAACGGCGACGACAACGATCAAAACCTGTCTCCACGCCGAGCCTTCGTTGTCTACAAAGATGATGATGATGAATGATGTATCCGATGACGCCGAGCCTTCGTTGTCTACAAACCTGTCCCTTGAGGGCATGTCTTGGTGGACTCCTGATGGAAAGGTCTGTCATATCCAAAGCTTAAATTGTACTACTCACTGCATTAACCAGAGTAGCAGACAATGGGCCGGTCAATCCCGGAAGCATGCTTTATTTAATAAGGTGTCTGAGTATTTTAATTTGCTCTCCCAAATATTTTTGGACAACTTATAGATGTAAAATTTGCTCTCTCGTATTTAGGTTCGATCCCAAAATGCGCTGTCAGGTATTTGACTAGTTGTTACTTGAGATTTTCTTTTAAAATTCAATCAAGTGCAATATGCCCTAGGTTGTCTGTGGTGATACCTTTTCGCACTTCCGTGCCGTAATTCACATGTTAATATTCTAGCACTGCACATTCTTACTCCTTGGGTTGCACTCACTCTATATATATCCAGATGATCTTACGGAGGACATGGTTCCCCACCATTAGCAAGTTGAAGACTTCGGAACTTAACAAGCAGCATGACAATGTAACCACGCTCACTCGCCTTCTTCGGAAGATACCATTAATAGAGACTCTTTTTGAAACTTCTATGGTACGGTCGTTTATGTTCATGTTCTCGATATGGATAACTCATGTAAGTCTGTGAGTTAATTATATATATACATATTTCTTGTTTCCAAACCAGCCCAACTTTCAAGGTGAAAACAGATGTGAGTTACGTTACACTGGGAGAGTCATTTCTTGAAGGGAACGGGGTAGTCATCAAGTGTAGAAAGATTGATGCAAAGGTCGACGAAATTTGGAAGTTGCTCAGTGACTTCGGCATATCTCCCAGTGAAACCAGTATCAACTAAGTAATCTGAAGGTAAGCCATCGATATACACCAAGTATCTTTATGCATTTAATATGTATGAGTAGTCAGTGAACTACAACTTCTCAAAACGGAGTAGCTAGAAATTGATTCTAAAACTGTAGCTGGTTAATTGTATAGAAATGTTTGATGATGGTAAACCGTCTTTTGTATATTAAGTCATAAACTACTTATCTGGTCCCTTTTATGCCAATGTGCTTACTTTGCATGTTGTTTGTATGTTGTTTAAATTGTAGCGCTGAGTATATGCCAAATTCTTTTCATATTTGCATCCAATTTATATATATGTTTGCACATGGCTGGCTTGTCAAATACGGCCGGTGCACGCGGGATGTAGACACCTGGTGTGCAATAAGGGCACCACTGCACAGCTACGCGCGATAAGACACGTCAACTATGAATCCAGGGTGACGGTATTTAGCTTAGATGCCTCTTTAGCTTATACAATGACATATCATGTATACATATCCATACTATATAATAGCAACTGTAATATTAGTTAGTCAGGAGAGATTCATGGTATTCGTATTTAGTGGTTGTAGCTAATTAATACCACTCATAATTTAAGATCTTCTTAGGTTGTTTTGTTTGGTTTCTTCTTCTCTACCTAATCAACATGAACATTTTTTAAAGAACGGCCTGTAATTTGGTACTCCCCCTGGCCGGAATTACTTGTCACTGATTTAGTACAACTTTGTACTAAATCTGGGCACAAGTAATTGGGTCGGACGGAGTATTACATTTAGAAGGCTGTCATTGGGTGTTTGTGCATGCACACGTGTGGTAGTTGAGCTTGATGGGATATATACATGATCAAATGCTTGCTCTGCTTATTAAGCTAGTTTTAATTATGGGGGTAAAATGTTTTTCAAAATTAAATTGTACTGTCCTAACCTGCACAGTGATGTAAATTAGCGCATTGATTTGAATGTGTTCTGTTTTTTCAGGATCGACATACACGAAAATTGCAAGAAGGAAGATGTGGTTGCAGAACTAGAGCATATTGGGTTCTGCAATGGATGATAGCTTTCGCATGGCGGCTTGACAAATATTTTGAAGCTTTTCCTTAGAGTACGTTTTTTTCATAAGTTTCTTTTGCTACTGTGATCTGTTATGGATGAGTTTCCTTTCTACTAGTCCCTCCGTCACATTTAAATGTCCCAAGTTTTTTAAATATGTATGTGACTACACACTAAAATACGTAGCTTATCTAGACAATGTTTGCGACACTTAATATGGGATAGAGGGAATACAAGGGAATGGACTTTTATGACAAGTTTCAAGTACTCCCTTCATTCCAAAATAAGCGATTTGGATTTGCATAGATTTTTACAAATCCACGTCACGTATTTCGGGACAGAGGGAGTAGTATATCCCTTGTTGTTTCAAGTAATCACTCGTCTTCTCGCAAAAAAAAGTAACCTATTTGTCTTGTTATATTTTTTCCCATAATCACTATTAAAATAATGTTTATGTAATCAATTTGATCTCAGGGTTAATCGAGGACGCATACGATGAGGTTATTTGGATTTATGAAAAGAGTAAAATACATGTGAAGTCCTAATTCTTTTTTAAAGGTGTCTAGTTAGTCTTTAAATTTGAAAAATGCACGTTTGAATCCTAGTTCTTTTTTAAGTTGTTCACCACAGGTCCTAAGTGTGTGTTTCCTAATTTGATCGGGCGACGTGGCAGTTAATTTGATCAGCGACACGTAGGACTGGGCCTACCTGCCAGGTAAATGCACTAAAAATTAAACCATATCTTCGGATCATACTGGCCATATAGTGAGCCAAAATGACGCCAAATTTACTTGATTTCAAATGGAAGAAAGTGTACAGTTGTTTTGGCAAATGGCAATCTAGCTTGTTACCCACAGGTGGGCCCAGGCCTACGTGGCATAGTGAACAACTTAAAATAGTATTAAAAACCAAACGTGCATTTTCAAAATTTAGCGACTGAGTTAACAGGTTTAAAAAAATTAGAACCTCTAATATATTTTACTCTTATGAAAATATTTGAAATAGCGCAATATTGTGTGCTTCTTTGCTGTGCAGACACTCGAGCAGTTCTTGAAGAAACTCTTACGCAATTACGGGTTCTGTCCTTGATGCACCAATATTCAGGGAGGCATCTATAGAGGAAGGATACTTCACTCACATGGATTCATTGTTGCCGTGAAGGTACACAAAACTGGACAATGGCATCTGTGAAAACCCAGCGCCCGTAAACGCATCCGCTTGAGCTGCCAGATATAATCGAACCTCTTTAAGTGAGAAGAAAAGGGCGCATGCCCAGCATGGCCACGTCGCGGTTCACTGTACTCCCGGTACTGTTATGTGTTGTTTTCTTCCATTTTGTGTGTGACCTCAAGCTCCTCTTAGCCCATCTAACGATCCAGCCCGGCTGTGTGTGGCGGGCCCGCATGTCATTGACATTGCGTGCGGGTTTCTCTGTCGCTGCTTTATTTGGGTCCTGCTTTCCTTTGCGTTTTATATGTGTCCCTCTAGCAAACTCCTAGCCTCTGTAACGATCCAGTCGAGGTGTCTTTCGCGGTCCCGCAGGTCATTGCCTTTGCGGGCGTGTTCCTCGTTGTCTGGCTTGTTTGCTGTCTGGGTCATCCTCTGCGCTCTTAATGGCGTGTCTCGGTGTGTGCAGCAGGCAGGTGTGGTACTTATTAGGTGCTTTCGTTACGCTCAAGGGCTACGGAGGCCTGTTAGTCTGTCTGTGGTCCCTGAATTTTGTTGGCCCAGGCTGTCAGCGGTTTTAGAGGGTGCGTTCTCGGTGCTGCCGTGTGTTTTTCTATTTGGTACTGTTTGTTCTCCTTATCGTCCTGCGAGTTTCGAGGCTGTTGTTCCTTCCCTAGACCTCGTCCATTGGCCCCTCGAAGGATCGCTCGGTTCGTCTGCCCTGTGGTCCTTGTGGACAATGTGTATGTATTTTTCAGCCGTGCACCCTCTGTCCTGCAGCGCCGGCTCCGCATTAAACCTCCGTGTTGGGTTGGTGCTCTGTCTTTGTGTGTCTTCCTGTGGTGTCCTCTTCGCTGTTCTTGCGATTGAGCCTGTCTTCTCAGGTTTGTAGTTGAGATCCGTTTCCGTCTATTTTTTGCGATTGGTTTCTGGTTACCGTGTTCAGCGCCGGTGGATGTTGTGTGGTCTTGTTCCGTGGCGCTGTTCTCCTCGCTTATTTTGGGTTCGTATCGGTTGCTCTTGTTGTTTCTGATAATCTTTTCGTGATCTTGTTGCTCGCAGGTGTGTTCTGGTTCGCGCTTCTGTTGGTGCTGTTCGTCTCGGCGCTGGCAGGTGAGCGCTTCGCTTTTGCCTTCTTGCGGTTGCCGCGGTTGATGGTCCTTGGTTGCATCTTTTGCGTGCATGCTGTTTGTTTATATGCGTCTGAGGGTCGTTTGGCGGTTGATGATGGTTTCGTACTTTCCCGGTGTTGTTGTTTGTTCCTAGGTTGGTTCTCATGGACGAGGCAGGGTCATCTCGGTCGCGTAGCAAGGAGCGACGTCGCGCTCGCGTTTCCGCGAGACTTGCTTTGTTTGACTGTGCGTGCTGTTTTGTTTGTTTGTTTCCGCGTGCGTGTGTTTCCTTTTGCGGTCTCAGATCTTATGTCGCTTATTATTGCGTGTGCTTGTGTTCGCCAGCGGCCTTTCCTGCTGGGGGCACCCCTGCTGGGCTTTCAGGTGTCATTCCTGATCGGGCAGGTTTGTGAGCTTGCTCCGTTGGTTGGTGTTATTCTGCTTTCCGCTCTGTTTCTCTGTTGTTGTGACATGTGTTCGGGTTCTTCGGTGGTAGATGAGAAGTTTTTCCCTGTTGTGGACCGTGGTTACGGCCGGGGGAGGCGCCGCGAACGGTCTGAAAAGAGGCTGATGCTTTCGTGGGCTCGAAGAGGTGCATGGTCTTCTGATTTCCTTTGCTTCTACTCTTTTTGACGGTTGTGTTCTTACGCTCTATGAACTGTTTGGCAAGGCAACTACCAGTTCCGCGTCACGGAGCTTATTTTCTCCGCAGTATATGGAGTTTCTGAAAGGTATAGGCCGTGTCCTGTTACATTTCTGGTCATTTCTCTTCGTTTTTTGTGGAATTACGATTGTATGACGTTTCTCTTGCTTCCTAGCTACTTACAAGGACCGGAACTATCATGGAGCTCCTGAGTATCGATGCCCTTTTTGTGGGTCGTTGTTTTGGTACGGTGAAAGGTGTAAGGCGAAGTCTTCCATTAGAAAGCATCGTGTGCTTTATCGTCTGTGTTGTCGTGGCGGGCGCGTTGTTATCCCTCCTTTTCAAGGCGCCGCCGCCTATGCTTGCAGATTTGCTTCGGTTCGATCGTGGTCCTCGGTCTAGGAAATTTCTTGATAACATCCGTGTGTACAATTCGATGTTTGCTTTTACTTCCATGGGTGCAAACATAGATAAGAATATAAATCCCTAGTTGTTTACGTACGAAGCCTCGGGCCTGGCATTCTTCCCCTTCCTCTCCCTGCTGCTGCTCCACCAGCGGCCGCCGCCGCGACCAGACCGGCGTGGTGGCGTGCCACCAACCTGCTGCTGCCCCGTGCCCCCGACCTGCTGCTGCCTCTCCTCCACGTCTCAGGGCGGCAGCTGCAGCCCATCTCCTCGTCTACATCAACAGCAAGCTGCAGCTCCTCCATGATTGATCAAGCTGCTGAGCTTCTTCCCCTTCTCCGGTGAAGAACAAGTGACTCCGGCGAGCACGAAGAACAACCTGAGCTTCTTCCCCTTCTCCAACTTGTGCTGCTCCTTCACCTTGGGTTAATCCCCATCTAATTCCTCCCTTTTCTCCTTCTTTCCTTGTTGTTTCTGTGAACTGCGTAGAGAACTTGATTCCAATTGCAAAGTGTTCGTTGTAATGCTCACATGGATTAGGAACAAATTTCATTCTATCCCTGTCTTCTCCTCTGCTAATCTTGTCTAGTTCTTGAATTGTGATGGATTTGTGTGAGCTATTGCATCATCACCTGAGATTGTGACTACATAATTGTACTTGTTCTGAGATCTGTTTGTTTTTTGTACTAGTGAGTGTGGTTTAATTTTTTGTCATAATATATATGTGTGTGCTGCCATGTTATGTACTCTATCCCTTTCCCAAACAACTTGCTGCTTCTATCCCTTTCTTATATGTTTGCTTCTGATTAATTTGGGTGCCTAGTAGTTAATTTTTGTCTGCTCACAAAAATATTGTTCATTGCTGCATTGTTGTCTTTATTTTCGGTTCAAATATTACTTACCCCTTGTGATTGATTCACCTAGCTTTAGTCCTAACTCAATTGTAGATCGCCTAATTCCTGTGGAGAACACGACAACCCGCAGTTTTGGGAGGAATACCCACTGCTGTTTTACACTCGGATCATTTTGGCAACTGCGCCAACTGATCGACTCTGGGAATTGCAATTAAACAAATCCTGTAGTTCAGCAGTAATTTAAATGAAGTTCTCCACAGGAATTAGATGTGCAACGGTTTCTTTACCTTAATCTATAGCAAAGCAAGCAAATTTGGGTGGCAAACAACTAAATAAGCAAGTAAAAACAATCTACAACTATGTTTTTGGGTTTTCTGATTTTACTGTTCAAAATCTGAAATCTGCTATTGTCAGGAGCTGAAATTATTAAAACTTAACGCTAAAGAAATTAAGGCAGGGAATGATCTAGAATGAATTTGGGGTTGAGACAAGGCATAGAAGCAAGATTAAGAGGTGGGGAAGAGGGTGGGGAAGAGGATGAAGCAGGAATTTTAGGCTAGGAAAAGCAAGGGTTGAGGGCTCTAACGCGGAGAGGGTGCACCCCCCACTATCTACACCCCCCTTCGTAACCACACGTTTGCTCTTTCCTCTCCTTTCTCTCTTAGTTAATTTATCACACTTTGAATTTAATTGGGGATTAAAAGTCTGACCAGCTGACAACTTTTGCTCCTCTCTCTCTCTTCTCTCTCTCTTCCACTTTTAAGTACATTATTATACATGGCATGTTTATAAGTACATATTTAGTACATGAAGGTATGTGTATTGTATCTTAACATATTTTAAGTACAAATTATTGTACGTGACATGTACCTTATCAGTTTTTAAGTACCTCGTGTTCATGAGCTTATGGAACGAGTACATCGTATGATACATTACATGTACCGTAAAAGTTTTTAGGTACCTCATCATATTAAGACTATGTACATCATGTACGGGACAAAATCACAGCACAACATTCATAAAAAAATCAGTACCTCGTCATGTACATAAATCAAGTAAAATAAAAAATCACCAAAAAAAAACAAGTACATAGATCTCCAAAAACAAGTACATATATCAAAATCATAAAAAAAAACAATTATTCCATCCATATTAATTGACGCGGATTTAGTACAACTTGCACTATCTGTGCCAATTAATATGAAACGGAGGGAGTAGTATACAGGTACATGATGGTACTCACAATACAAGACCCCAAGGTCACAATACAAGATTGAAAAAGAAGATCCAATATCAAAAACGAAAACCACAATTGATAATTAACATGGTATGTCATTAATTACAAATACATCACACAAAAATCACAATACCTTCCTAAGTACCTCATCAATCAAAGAGAAACCACGAGATCCAAAATCAAGTACCTGATGTAACTCTGTCCACAGTCCGCGACGGGGATACACAAATCAAAACAATACAAAATCAAACCACAAGATGCAAAAGCAAACAACAAGACGGCGGCGTGCTGAGCTCCACCGCCTCCGCATCTCCCGGCCGTCGCTAGTACTGATGAAGCTGCTCACCTCCTCATACCGCAGCCTCGTCCTCCCCTGCCATGGCGGGCACGGGCAAGGCAGGTCGGGCAGGGCCAGGCTGCGTGGGTTAGCTATGGAGTTTGGCATGGAGCACGGAGGAAGAAGAATGGAGGAGAGAGACGAGAGAGATGGGAGAGAAGAAAAGAAGTAAAGAACATGAGGTCAGAGGATTAGTGTAACATCCAAAAATTTTCAAATTTGGATGTTCGCACCTTTACATTTCTTATGCATATCACCTTGATCATATCTTAAAATATCGGTGTTTATTATGATGCATTATTGAAAGTGTTTGAAATGGTGTTTTGGAACGTGATAGGTTGTTAGAAATTGATTCGAGATTTTTCTAGAGCCTAAAAATGCATTCTACGATTTTATTTGGATTTATTTAAAGCTTAGAAACATTAAAACTATTTTTACAAATTTATTTTTGAGTGAGAATAATTTTACTGGACTCTAAATGAAATATATTATTTTACAGAGTTTTTGGGAATTTTTCTGAAGCCATTTGATATTTTAAATGATTTAAATGGAATTTCGGGTGAATTATAGATCTGAAAAGTTTTTTTTTAATCTTTTTCTTTTATTCTTTTTCTCTGAAAATACGCTTTCTCAGTAGGAAAACGTATTCTCGGGGGAATACGCTTTCAGTCTGCGGAAAACGTATTCTCGGGAGAATACGCTTTCAGTCTCTCTCTCTCTCTCTGACGGGTGGGGCCCACCTGTCATCTTCTCCCTCATCTCCGCCGTCTCCAACCGCCGCCGGCGCCGCGCCGGGCCGCGCCCTCGCTCGCCTGCCCGCCTGCCCGCGCCGCCCCTGCTCGCCGCGCGCGCCCGCCTGCCCGCTCGGCCGTGCCGACCCCGCCGACGGCCGCATCGCCCGCGCCGAGCGTCCGCCGCGCTTGCCCACGCGCGCCGCCGCTCCCGCGCCCGCCCACGCTCGCCCGCGCCCCCGCGCGCCCCCGCAACCGCCGCACCCCATGCGCCCACGACCTCCACGCCCGCACGCCGCGCAACCGCCGCACCCCGACCGCCTCCCCACGCGCCCCTCTGCCCTATAAGTTTCCCCCGCACCCCTCTCTCGCGCGCTCTCCCTTCCCCTCACCGGCCGCGCTCTCTCTCTCTCGCCCGCGCCCCCTATTTCTGGCCAAACCGCCGCCGCCGCCGCCCAAACTCCGGCGAGCAATTGCCGGAGTTGCGCTGCCCCGTTCGCCGAGCCGCCACCGCCTACGCGATCCCCGCGACGCCGTGAATCTTCCCCAACCCTTCTTCTTCCTTCCCGCGCTTCGATTTTTCGTTTCCGTTCATCTCCGGAAGATTTGGGTATGAACTTGTTCAAGTTCACTGCAGCTTTTGTTCTTCGGTTAGCTCTGTTTAGGCATCGTTTGCTACCAAACCAATGATCATTATGTGCTCTAGATTTCACCATTGTGTAGAGTGAATGTTCCTCTACAATTTCTCTGTAGACATTAGCCGTAGATGGTTAATCTCGTGCTTTGCATCGTCGTGGCAAAATGGTATTCTAATCAGTTTCTCTGCCGTATCTCTGCCGCGGCAGAAAGTTGCAGCATCATTCTTAGGGGGTAGCCTTATTCGCAGTAGTTCCCGTTGTTGTCCGTAGTATTTTTTTAGTTGTTTCTTTTTGTAGATTGAACTATAGGAATACCCCTTCACATCCATTTCCTAGTTGGACCATTTCAACTCCACCTTCACTAGCAGCACGAAGGTAGAAGTTCATATCCTGTACTGTCCTGTTTTAGAGTAGCCACATTCACCTGTTCATATCTACTGCCTCATATCTCCATAGTTAGTGAAACCAGTGCCATTTGAAAGAGTAGATCATATTCTTGAATTTCTTTGTTTATTTCTCTGTCATTGGAATAGTTTAGCACCAGTAGATTTTCAGTAGAATTTAGTATTCTTTGTCTGTCAGAATCTGACTAGCCACCTTTGCAAGCCAGTAACTTCTAATCTGTTTATCCAATTAACCTGAAACCTGTTGCGTTAGTTAGTACAACCTTAGAACTATACTGTAGCTTAGGTTTCATGTCATGTTCTGTACTTTAGCACCTATTACTTGTCAATCCTATTTTCTATCTGTTAACAGTAGCATATTTCTGAATTTTCAGACTTGGCCACACTAGCCTTAACCTTAGGCTTTAGAACTTGAATTGTTAATACTATGGTATTACTTAGATGACGGTATTATTTAGATGACGTTTAGGTTCTATTTTGTATGCTTGTGATACATCCTTTATCCGAAGTTCATTTGGAGTTATATTTGGATTTTGAGAGATGTTTGGAACTATGCATTTATTGTCGTTTCGTTCTACGCGTTAGATTATTCGGATTGCGATTGCGAAGAGTGCCGGTGAGTTGACGACCGCAACAACTTCTCTGATCCAGGCAAGTTACACTTATTGACCATGTAGAACCTATATTTTTGCTTATGCTATTTTGTTTACAACATCACAGGGATGCATGTTAGAGTTATTTCTTTATGAAGTATTTATCAAATGCGTTTTCAACATGTTTAGTTATTTCTAGTAGATTGCTTATAGGATATATTGCCATGCCACCAAATACCATAGGTTATGTATATACATTTTTTCCAAAGCATGCTATACTATCATAACGGAACGGGACCCAAACTATATTGCAAAGTATTAAGTGCTCTTTATGAGCGAGTATGTTTTTGGAAAAAATAATTTCGAAATAAACCAAAATGTTTTATCTGGATGGAGTGGTATGATGGAGGCCAGTTGGCTGTCGGCAAGTGTTGTAGCCCCGTAACGGGTACACGCTCAGGAGAAGGTGCGGACCGCTGTCCAGAAATCAAAGAGTTCAAACCTTCTCATGTACCCAAAGGCTTCATGTGCAACCACTTGCTATTATGGGCTCTGGCTTGGTCGACTAACTAGCGGGAAACCCTTACCTGGGTATTGCCATCCGGAGAGGAGCCAATGTGCTCATATGGGGCGGGTGGTGCCAGAATTAGGTATCAGGGGGCTTCTAGTGAAAGACTTCGTCACAATCTTTACCTGTTGCGCACGCTTGTCGTCAGGCAACACTTTGGACTGATTGTGTCAAGTGGGTAAAGTGTACAAACCTCTCGAGAGTGTCAATCTAATCGATTAGCCATGCCCTTGGTTACGGGCGACTTTGAGTCATTAAGTCAGGAGAAGTGGAGATCTTCAAGTTTTGTTTTCAAAACCCCAAAACTGTTTTGACTCGATGGAAGGTTCCACAGAATGAGTCAGGAAAAAGGGATGCTATGTGAGAGTCAGTTGACCAGAGTGCATAGCTAGGTCGTGGAGTGAACATCCACAGAATGACCATACTATTGTTCAAACCCTGTTTTATCAAAACTTCAGGATAGAGATTTTCAAAGGAAAATACTATGAGTATTTCGAAACCCCAAAAGCAGTATTTTGCAAAAACAACCCTAGTAGCCAAACTAGGAAATCCTTCATCATTTCCATGCATTCCTCCTAACCACACAGGTGCGACTTGCAAGTACATTCAATGTATTGACCTGCACCTATCATGTGCAGAGTGTGACGCTTAAGACGAAGACGCAGGGTTGCGAGTCTACACTCAACTTGCCTGTGGCGTTGATGGGACTCCCTCTTTATCAGCGTGTTTTTATTTGAACTTCCGCTTGGCTTGTATTAAGTACTCTGGATTTGTTAATCGAACCGATGTAATAGACATGTGTATGGTATTTCATCAATGGAACTGTGTGTGCTAGCATTTGATCCAGGGACTAGCACAGTTTACACAGAGGTCCGGATCCTTACGGGTCTGGGTCGCCACAGATGGTATCAGAGCGCATGCTGCCTGTAGGTCGTGACCCTAGCACTGGAAAAGCCATAAGGACTTATTTTAAGTAAATCAAGATGAATATATACCTATATTTATACTCCTATTCTTGTCTATCTAACATGAATTCCAATTCACTCTTCTCATCTTTGTTAAGAATTGTGTAGATGGCTGCCAACGGAGAGTTTCAACAGGCTGGACAGGGCGACTTTCCTTTTGAGGCACAGCTGCGTGATGTGACCACGTACCTGCGCATGCCTTCGCCAGAGTTCCGTGCTTACCGTTACGCGGACCGCCCAGGACATGTCGACATCGGCACCAAGATCCGTGGACGTCAGGTTCACCCCGTCACCAGGGACGTCACCTTCATCGTGGAAGCGGATACCTGGGAGGCTGGCCTGATAAAGGCTATGCAGGAGGCTCTTGCCCGCATCTTCGGCGAGTACGCCTCTGAGCTCGTCTTCACTGCCTACGAGGACTTTGGCAAGAAGACCCGATACGGGAATCTGTTTCTCCGTACCGGCGACCTCACCCCCAGCGCCCAACAGTACGATGACCTCGAGAGTTACCTCGACAGCGTCTAGCATCAGCATGAGGTCACTAGGATCATCTCGGATGCACACCTCCATGCCCGAGATGAGCTGAACCGGGAGTTAGCCTTGGCTGATGTTAAGATCGCCGCCCTCAAGCGGGAGAATGATCTGCTGAAGTCCAAGGACATGGAGACACAGCAGAAGGTTCAGGAACTGGAAGCCCTGAACAAAGACACCAATGATGAGCTGCAGCAGCTTTAGGAGACAGCTGTCATACAGCAAGAGGAGCTAGGGGAAGCAGCAGATGAGAAGGAGGAACTGGAGAATCGGATCAATAGCTTTGAGATGGAGGTGCACCTTCTCAAGGGAACCATTTCCACCCTCCGGGAAGAGTTGGAGGAGGCACGTGACAACGGAGAGGACGTTCAGGCTGAGGACGAGGCTTTCCTCAGCAATAACGAGGACTACGAAGAGGAGATGCAGTTCAGAGTTGAGGTGTTCGACTACGAGATAGCCGACTCCGGAGACGAGGACGAGCCGATGGAGGACGAGGAAGACCCTGAGGAGGTTATCTTCGAGTCCGACGTTGAGACCGACTGTGACGAGTAGCGTCCTTACCATTAGTTTGTTTATGAGTTGTTTTCGCGCTAGTATCGTTTGTATCCTGATCAATCATCATGTGATCATCAGGATTAGACTTCTGTGTGAACTTACCACTATGTTTTATCACTTTGTTTTTTTCATGAATGAAGTTTTAATTGGAGTTATATGGTTCTTTTCATGCTGCTAGCATAGATGGGTAGTATGTTATTCTGATAGATCCATTTATCCCGACTCTTACCTTTTCAGCAAGATGGCTGCCCGAAACACCCGTCGTACCACTGGCAATGCTGGAGGCAGCAACAATGACAACAACAACGGGGGATTTCCCGGATTTGCTGAGTTCATCCAAGCTCAAACCCAATTGGTCAATCTGATGACTCAGACTCTGCAGAACAACCGACAGAACAATCCACCCCCACCACCACCACCCTCGGACAGGCTTACTCGATTCCTTAGACTACACCCACCTACCTTTGCAAACTCAGCTGAACCAATTGAAGCCGATGATTGGCTTAGAGTCATTGAGAAGAAGTTAGCCACCATCCAATGCACCGAGCAAGAGAAGGTTCTGTATGCAAGCCACCAACTGGAAGGCGCAGCTGCCGCATGGTGGGACAACTTCAAGTTTGGTTTTGATGGAGAGGTCATCACTTGGGACGACTTCGTCCGTGGATTCCGAACCGCCCACATTCCAACTGGAAGTATGGGACTGATGAAGAAGGAATTCCGCTCTCTTCGCCAAGGCTCCAAATCTGTGAAGGAGTATTTGGACCGTTTCACTAGCTTGGCTAGGTATGCCCCAGGAGATGTGGCTGATGATGATGATCGACAGGAGAGGTTTCTCGAAGGACTGAATGATGAGCTTAGTGTGCAGTTGGTGTCCATTAACTTTGCTACATTTCAGCATTTGGTTTACAAGGCCATACGCCTTGAGGGAAAGCAGAAGGAGATTGAAAATAGGAAGAGGAGGGCAAGTAACCACAAAATTGATTCTAGGCCCCATGTCAAGTCTCGCCACTTTTCACCTCCTAGACACCACCACTCTGGATCATCCTCTGGAAGATTCCATGGCATGAGTCATCGGCAGCACAGGCACCAGAGTCACCGCAATCACCAAGATCACAAGGAGAACCGGCACCATGGTAGTGGACACCGTTACCACCACAGCGACTCTGCTCCTGAGAAGAGGGACATGAGTCAGGTGAAATGCTTCAACTGCGGCAAGATGGGCCACTACAAGAGTACTTGCACGGAGAAGCCGCGTGAGGACAAGAACCAGGGAGGCAACAAGCCCAATCCGTTTGTGAAGGCCAAGCTCAACCATGTGTCTGCTGAGGAGGCATATGAGTCGCCGGACGTCGTTGTTGGTACGTTCTTGGTCAATTCCAACCCTGCAGTTATCTTATTTGATACCGGAGCATCGCATTCTTTCATTTCTCAATCATGGGTGCAAAAGCATGGGTTAGCCACCAAAGCACTTCGTAGATACTTAGTTGTGACTTCCCCTGGAAAAGAATTCCGAGCAGACAGATTTTGTCATGGAGTTCAAATAAGGATTGGAAAGGAAATTTTTCCGTCAGACCTTATCCTTTTGGAGACCCAAAGTTTAGATGTGATATTAGGCATGGACTGGCTATCAAGCCAAAAGGGCCACATTGACTGTGCCAATTTAGCGGTTGTGTTGACCAGCCCTAAAGGCAAAAGAATTAGGTTTACCACCAAAGCCAGACCTAGAAAGGCCATAGTGAATTCCCTTAAGGGGGATAGCTCTGAGGAGATACCCATAGTTTGTGAGTATCCAGATGTGTTTCCCGAGGATTTGCCGGGCATGCCACTAGATAGAGAAGTGGAGTTTTTGATTGACTTGGTCCCAGGGACAACACCTATAGCCAAGAGACCCTATAGGATGGCAGCAAATGAGTTGGCAGAACTCAAGAAGCAGTTGCAAGAGTTGCAAGAGAAAGGATACATCCGACCGAGTTCATCACCATGGGGAGCACCAGTTATATTTGTCCAGAAGAAAGATGGAACACAAAGGATGTGTGTTGACTATCGTTCCCTCAACGAGGTCACCATCAAGAACAAATACCCTTTGCCAAGGATCGATGATTTGTTCGATCAATTGGAAGGAGCCACAGTGTTTTCAAAGATAGATCTGCGATCAGGTTATCATCAGTTGAAGATCCGAACCCAGGATATACCCAAGACGGCATTTTCCACCAGATATGGATTGTATGAGTATACAGTTATGTCATTTGGTTTGACCAATGCCCCGGCCTATTTCATGAACATGATGAACAAGGTGTTCATGGAGTTCTTGGACAAGTTTGTCGTTGTCTTCATTGATGACATTCTTATCTTTTCCAAATCCCGAAGTGAACATGAGGTTCATTTACGGAAAGTATTGGAGAAACTTAGGAAGCACCAACTGTATGCCAAGTTGAGCAAGTGTGAGTTTTGGTTGGAAGAAGTAGCATTTTTGGGACACATCGTGTCAGAAAAAGGAGTAGCTATAGACGCATCTAAGGTAACAGCTGTAACCGAATGGAATTCTCCCAAGACAGTGAAGGAGATCAGGAGTTTCTTAGGACTTGCGGGTTATTACCGTAGGTTTATTGAGAATTTTTCAAAGATAGCTAGACCTATGACCAACCTCTTGAAGAAAGAAAAGAAGTTCAGTTGGACCCCGGAATGTGAAGCAGCATTTCAGGAATTAAAGAAGAAGCTTGTGTCAGCCCCTGTTCTGATTTTGCCAGACATACACAAGAACTTTCAGGTCTATTGTGATGCCTCTCGCCATGGCTTGGGTTGTGTATTGATGCAAGAAGGCAAAGTAGTTGCTTACGCATCACGACAACTCAAACCTCATGAGATGAATTACCCCACCCATGACATGGAGTTAGCAGCTGTGGTCCATGCACTGAAGATATGGAGGCACTATCTTATTGGAAATCATTGTGATATCTTCACGGACCACAAGAGTTTGAAGTACATTTTCACTCAGAATGAGTTGAACCTCAGACAAAGGAGATGGTTAGAACTAATCAAGGATTATACCCTAAACATACAGTATCACCCTGGAAAGGCTAATGTAGTGGCTGACGCCTTGAGCCGCAAGAGTCATTGCAATTCCATCACAGTGAAAGTGATATCACCCAAGCTCTGTGAGCAGTTCAGGAGCCTAAGTATTGAGGTAGTACCTAAAGGATTTCTTGCAGCATTGGAAGTAAAACCCATTCTATTGGATCAGATAAGAGAAGCCCAAAAGAAGTTATGACAATATTGGAAAGGTCAAACAAAGTATGAGCGAAGGAAGATCATTGGAGTTCTCAGAAGATGAGCATGGAACCATTTGGTTTGAAAAGCGTATTTGTGTACCCCAGGATCTTGAGATTAAGAAGCTGATACTTCAGGAAGCCCATGAGTCACCATACTCTATACACCCTGGAAATACCAAGATGTATCTGGATTTGAAGGAGAAGTTTTGGTGGCCGAGTATGAAGCGAGAAATTGTTGAGTATATCGCGAAGTGCGCTGTATGCCAGAGAGTTAAGGCACAGCACCAGAAGCCAGCAGGTTTGCTGCAACCCCTTCCTATACCAGAGTGGAAGTGGGATAGTATTGGGATGGACTTCATCACTGGACTACCAAGGACCCGTTCCGGGTATGATTCCATTTGGGTAGTAGTGGACCGACTGTCCAAAGTCGCACACTTTATCCCAGTCAAGACAAGCTATAGTAGTGCCCAATTAGCAAAGTTGTATATGTCTAGAATCGTGTGTTTGCACGGAGTACCCAAGGAAATAATATCGGATCGTGGCACTCAATTCACATCCAAATTTTGGGGTCAGTTACATGAAGCCCTGGGAACCAGGTTAGAATTCAGCACAGCTTTTCATCCTCAGACAGATGGTCAGACTGAAAGAGTGAACCTGATTTTGGAAGATATGCGCAGAGCCTGCGCTTTGGATTATGGATCGAGTTGGGATGATAATCTACCATACGCGGAGTTTTCTTACAACAACAGTTACCAAGCTAGTTCGAAGATGTCCCCGTTTGAGGCCCTTTACGGAAAGAAGTGTAGGACGCCACTCATGTGGGATGAGGTAGGTGAGAGACAGTTGTTTGGGCCAGACCTAATCAAGGATGCTGAGGAAAAGGTCAAGTTGATCAAGGACAGACTGAAGGTAGCCCAATCGAGACAAAAAAGTTATGCAGATCCTAAACGTAAGGCAGTCACATATGAAACAGGAGACCGAGCATATTTGAGAGTTTCGCCTCTTAGAGGAGTGAAAAGGTTTGGAATCAAGGGAAAGTTAGCACCTCGTTTTGTTGGACCTTTTAAGATTATGGGAAGACGAGGAGAAGTATCATATCAGTTGGAATTACCTGAAGCATTGTCTAGTGTGCACAACGTTTTCCACGTATCACAGTTGAAGAAGTGTTATGCAGAGGAATCAGAGGTACCACTCAAGGATACAGTACCTTTGGAAGCAATACAGCTGAAGGAAGATCTGACTTATGAGGAGAAACTAGAAAAGATTCTTGAGACTACTGAACGAATCACCAGATCAAAGACTACCAGGTTTTGTAAGGTTCAGTGGAGTCATCACAGTGAGGAGGAAGCAACCTGGGAACGAGAAGAGGATCTGAAGAAGGACTACCCGCACCTTTTTACCAGCCAATCCGAATCTCGGGGTCGAGATTCACCTTAAGGGGGGTCGGTTTGTAACATCCCAAATTTTTCAAATTCGGATGTTCGCACCTTTACATTTCTTATGCATATCACCTTGATCATATCTTAAAATATTGGTGTTTATTATGATGCATTATTGAAAGTGTTTGAAATGGTGTTTTGGAACGTGATAGGTTGTTAGAAATTGATTCGAGATTTTTCTAGAGTCTAAAAATGCATTCTAGGATTTTATTTGGATTTATTTAAAGCGTAGAAACATTAAAACTATTTTTACAAATTTACTTTTGAGTGAGAATAATTTTACTGGACTCTAAATGAAATATATTATTTTACAGAATTTTTGGGAATTTTTCTGAAGCCATTTGATATTTTAAATCATTTAAATGGAATTTCGGGTGAATTATAGATCCTGAAAAGTTTTTTTTAATCCTTTTCTTTTATTCTTTTTCTCTGAAAATACGCTTTCTCCGTAGGAAAACGTATTCTCGGGGGAATACGCTTTCAGTCTGCGGAAAACGTATTCTCGAGAGAATACGCTTTCAGTCTCTCTCTCTCTCTCACTCTAACAGGTGGGGCCCACCTATCATCTCCTCCCTCATCTCCGCCGTCTCCAACCGCCGCCGGCGCCGCGCCCGGCCGCGCCCCAGCCGCTGCCCACGCCCGCCTGCCCGCGCCGCCGCCGCCGCTCGCGTCGCCCCTGGTCGCCGCGCGCGCCCGCCTGCCCACTCGGCCGCGCCGACCCCGCCGACGGCCGCGTCGCCCGCGCCGACCCCGCCGCCGCTCGCCGCGTCCGCCGCGCCTGCCCGCGCGCGCCGCCGCTCCCGCGCCCGCCCACGCTCGCCCGCGCAACCGCCGCACCCCACGCGCGCGCGACCTCCACGCCCGCACGCCGCGCAACCGCCGCACCCCGACGCGCCCCTCTGCCCTATAAGTTTCCCCCGCACCCCTCTCTCGCGCGCTCTCCCTTCCCCTCGCCGGCCGCGCTCTCTGTCTCGCCCGCACCCACAATTTCCGGCCAAACCGCCGCCAAAACTCCGGCGAGCAATTGCCGGAGTTGCGCTGCCCCGTTCGCCGAGCCGCCACCGCCTACGTGATCCCCGCGACGCCGTGAATCTTCCCCAACCCTTCTTCTTCCTTCCCGCGCTTCGATTCTTCGTTTCCGTTCATCTCCGGAAGATTTGGGTATGAACTTGTTCAAGTTCACTGCAGCTTTTGTTCTTCGGTTAGCTCTGTTTGGGCATCGTTTGCTACCAAACCAATGATCATTATGTGCTCTAGATTTCACCATTGTGTAGAGTGAATGTTCCTATACAATTTCTCTGTAGACATTAGCCGTAGATGGTTCATCTCGTGCTTTGCATCGTCGTGGCAAAATGGTATTCTAATCAGTTTTTCTGCCGTATCTCTGCCGCGGCAGAAAGTTGCAGCAACATTCTTAGGGGGTAGCCTTATTCGCAGTAGTTCCCGTTCTTGTCCGTAGACTTTTTTTAGTTGTTTCTTTTTGTAGATTGAACTATAGGAATACCCCTTCACATCCATTTCCTAGTTGGACCATTTCAACTCCACCTTCACTAGCAGCACGAAGGTAGAAGTTCATATCCTGTACTGTCCTGTTCTAGAGTAGCCACATTCACCTGTTCATAGCTACTGCCTCATATCTCCATAGTTAGTGAAACCAGTGCCATTTGAAAGAGTAGATCATATTCTTGAATTTCTTTGTTTATTTCTCTGTCATTAAAATAGTTTAGCACCAGTAGATTTTCAGTAAAAGTTAGTATTCTTTGTCTGTCAGAATCTGACTAGCCACCTTTGCAAGCCAGTAACTTCTAATCTGTTTATCCAATTAACCTGAAACCTGTTGCGTTAGTTCTGTACTTTAGCACCTATTACTTGTCAATCCTATTTTCTATCTGTTAACAGTAGCATATTTCTGAATTTTCAGACTTGGCCACACTAGCCTTAACCTTAGGCTTTAGAACTTGAATTGTTAATACTATGGTATTACTTAGATGACGGTATTACTTAGATGACGTTTAGGTTCTGTTTTGTATGCTTGTGATACATCCTTTATCCGAAGTTCATTTGGAGTTATATTTGGATTTTGAGAGATGTTTGGAACTATGCATTTATTGTCGTTTCGTTTACGCGTTAGATTATTCGGATTGTGATTACGAAGAGTGCCAGGGAGTTGACGACTGCAACAACTTCTCTGATCCAGGCAAGTTACAGGGTATTGCCATCTGGAGAGGAGCCAATGTGCTCATATGGGGCGGGCGGTGCCAGAATTAGGTATCAGCGGGCTTCTAGTGACTTCGTCACAATCTTTACCTGTTGCGCATGCTTGTCGTCAGGCAACACTTTGGACTGATTGTGTCAAGTGGGTAAAGTGTACAAACCTCTCGAGAGTGTCAATCTAATCGATTAGCCATGCCCCTGGTTACGGGCAACTTTGAGTCATTAAGTCAGGAGAAGTGGAGATCTTCAAGTTTTGTTTTCAAAAACCCCAAAACTGTTTTGACTCGATGGAAGATTCCACAAAATGAGTCAGCAAAAAGGGATGCTATGTGAGAGTCAGTTGACCAGAGTGCATAGCTAGGTCGTGGAGTGAACATCCACAGAATGACCATACTATTGTTCAAACCCTGTTTTATCAAAACTTCAGGATAGAGATTTTCAAAGGAAAATACTATGAGTATTTCGAAACCCCAAAAGCAGTATTTTGCAAAAACAACCCTAGTAGCCAAACTAGGAAATCCTTCATCATTTCCATGCATTCCTCCTAACCACACAGGTGCGACTTGCAAGTACATTCAATGTATTGACCTGCACCTATCATGTGCAGAGTGTGACGCTTAAGAAGAAGACGCAGGGTCGCGAGTCTACACTCAACTTGCCTGTGGCGTTGATGGGACTCCCTCTTTATCAGTGTGTTTTTATTTGAACTTCCGCTTGGCTTGTATTAAGTACTCTGGATTGTTTAATCGAACCGATGTAATAGATATGTGTATGGTATTTCATCAATGGAACTGTGTGTGCTACCATTTGATCCAGGGACTAGCACAGTTTACACAGAGGTCCGGATCCTTACGGGTCTGGGTCGCCACAATTAGGCAGAAAAAATAATAAAGAGAAAGGAGAGGTGGGTGGTGGAGACGAGGGGGTGTATATCACGGGGGGTCGACTTGGAGGTTTAGCTTGAGGGCTCGAAACAGATCTAGAGAGCTATGTTTCAATTGTTTAAGTCTGAATTTCAGACAATGAATAGCAAAACTTAGCAGTTTGGACAGGGAATTTGGAGGAGTTCTAGAATGATTTGGAGGGTGAGATAACTTGGAGAAGGAAGAGGAAGACTTGGGAAGAGATATCAGCAAGATTTCAGGATTGGAGAAGAAGGAGGTGAGGGCTAGGAGTAGTTTTAGGTGGCTACTTAGGCAGAAACAGGGAATTTCATAATTTGGACAAAAGAGATTCATAATTCAGCATTTGTTGTTTCGGTCGAAATTTGGAGTTGGGAAAGAGGTGTAGAGCTGGAAGGAGATGTGGGGAAGGTTTAGAAGCAAGAATTGGGGTTGGAAAAGGTCAGGTTTAGGGAGAAATAGAAGGTTTGGGGAAGAATAACAGGGTTTTGGACAGAAATTCAGACTTTGGACATAAATTGCTAGAATTTGGGATTTGGATGAGAAAATAGACTGGCAGGGGTTAAGAATGGGTTTAGGGGAAGGATTAGAGATAGGGAAAAGAAAGAAACAAGAGGAGAAGAGCAGATTTAGAGAAGAAGAGGGAGGAATTGTCGGAGCACGGAACTCCGGCACCGGGGATGTTGGACACCCCCTTTTTTGGTTCGGTGGAGGGCGAGGCGATTGCTCCGGCGATCGCCGACGTGATGAAAGACGCGAAATGTCGACGCGTGAGTTTACCCAGATTCGAGCCACCCGGAGGTGTAACACCTTACGTCCTGCTTTGTGTTGTATTCACGAAATGTGTGTGTTCTTACAGGTTGCCCCGGGGTTCCCCGGGTGAGCTACTTGTTCTCCTAAGAGATTTTGCTATGAACAAGAGCGATTCTCCTTGCTACTGACTGGGGTTCGAACCCTTTGACCGTTGGCCTTAGTCCTCCTTTTATAGTTAAGGGGATACTACAGGTGTCAATGCATGCAGCATGACACATTTCCTATACGCGTGTCATTGCCACAAAACTATCCCTATTGTAGATCCACGCTGGGCTTCATGCAACGCCCAAGCCACTGTGCATCGTAGGCAAAACAGCTCCTAGGGTAGCCGCTCTAGACTTGTTGAGCAAGACTAGCCCTGCCGATGTGACTCCTGTCGGTGCATTAAATGCACCGCGCCCGCTGTGTGGTATTGTCTCCACTGTTCCGTCGGCCCCACCTGCAACCCCTGAAGCCCCGGTACCCGGGAGAGCCTTGGTACCGTTGCCTGGCAAGTTGCGGGGGGAGCGAACCGGTAACTTCCTGGGTTCGCCCTTCCCGGGAAGCCGGCCTTGCGGGATCCCATCAGTTGCGAACCACGCGTCCCGTGCCAGTGGGGCTCCGTGGGCCGCTGGTACGACAGTAGCCCCCGGGTGTGGGCCGGCAACCTTGAGGTCCCGGGCGGTATCGTCCTCGGTCGGTTGCCGGGCTACGCCCTTCCGACGCGTGGGTCCCCAGTCCGAGCTGGAAACTGGGCCACGTAGGCTGCCGTTACGCCTCCTCCCATCGGAGCGGGAGGGGCGGATGCACGATCGCTGGCCCCACTATTCCTCTGCGAGCAGGGAGTTATGGCCATGTCGCGCATGCTGTCTTGATTCCTCCAAATCTTTAGGGCACTTGATTACTGATTAGGGGAGGCATCCGTTGCAATTCCGCCTGCCGGATATAAATATCCAGGGATGGCGTCACAAGGACTCCCCTCCGCCACTACCCCTGCCATTGCCTCCCCCAAGCCCCCAGTGTTCCAACCTCTGAAAAGCCTCCCACCTCTCTCCTCCCTCCCTCCACCAATGGCGCCCAAAGGCCCAGCACGCCCCAGGGGCGCCATCAGCAAAGGGGAGAAGAGCGGCAAGAAGGAAATGTCAAAGCGAGAGCGCAGGGACAAGGAGAAGAGGGCCCAGTTTGCGTTCTTCAAGCCCGGGTACAACGGCGAGGCTGTGGAGAAGTTGCGCTTGGCGGTGGCCACCAAGCACAACGAGCACGGCCCGATGCGCATCCTGCCCGTCGGGTCGGACCCCGGCGAGCACTACTACCGGGTGTTTGTGTGGTTCATCTTCTCCGGGTTCGTGCCGCCGCACTCCCTTTTCCTCCATGCTATCCTCTCTCGTACCGCTTGCAGCTGGCGCAAATTCATCCCACCTCCTTCTTCAAGCTGGCCGTCTTCCAATACCTCTGCGAGGTGTTCGTGGGGGTGATGCCGTCCATGGCGTTGTTCCGCCACTACTACTGTCCTCGCGTCGAGAAGGGCGTGGCGATGTCCTCTGGGGTCTCGTTCCGGTTCCGGGACGGGCTCAAATCGGAGTTCATCATCACAGAGGACTGGAAGATCGAGGCGGAGTGGCACGCGGATTGGTGCTGGCTCTACATCGAGGAGCACGACGAGGCGTACACCAAGCCCACCGTGCTGCCGAAGAAGTCCCACGACTGGCGGGACCGCGACGCTAGGGACGCCGAGCTTGCGCCAATTTGCGACAAGATCGCGGCGATGCGGCGTGCGGGGCTCACGGATCTGGACGTGGCCCGGAACTTCATCGCGAGGCGCATCGCTCCGCTGCAGCACCGAACCCACCCAGTCTGGACCTACTCGGGGGAGAGCGACCAGATGAGGCTGCAGCGAGGCAGGCTGACGATGGAGCAGATCTGCACGTGGCTCAGGGGGATCATCGGCGACAACACCCCCTTCGCCGGGCTTCCTCCGGGTGTGACCGCGCTTCACGCGAATGTCGCCAACCCGGGAGCCAGCAACTACCCACCGTGCAATGAGTGGGGCGTCATGGCGGGGACTCCGTCGAGCAGCCCTCCCCCACGACCAAGGGCCCGGACCGGGAAGCAACCGGTGGCCGAGAGCGAGGAGGAGGAGGACGACTCAGACGGGGATTCCGAGGGGCCGACGGGCGGCTCCGCCGGCCACGACACCTCCCGCGAGGTCGCCGACACATCCGAGGACGAGGGGTCCTGGGGTGGCGACAGCCCTGCGGAAGGGGACAGCGACGACGACGACATCGTGCTGCTGTCCCGTTTTCCTGCCGTGCAACGGAGCCAGCACGGGGGCAGCCCACTGGTCCGGAGCTCAGCCCCCGGCGTGGAGGGGGGCTCGGGCGGTAGCGGGAGCGCTCAGCCAACGCGGAAGGTGCTCCCGCAGGGGGAATTTTCACCGACCGCGGGCTGGTGTTGAACCTTGCGAAGTATGTCCTCTTCCCTTAACCCGTGTTTCCTGTTTCCCTTGGCCTCTTTTCGATGAATAATTCCTTTTGCTTCAGGCCGGCGGGGAAGAGGGGTCCGGTGAGCTCTCCACCGGCGACCTCGAGCAAGAAGCCGCGCACAGCCCCCGGCACGAGTGGGGGAAGTCCCGAGGTCGGGACGGGGGGCGCAGCGACGGCGGCAGCAGCGGGTGTGGGCGACGCCGCCCAGACCTTGAGCAAGCCGATGGCCCCGGGCGCAGGTGCGCCCGGCAACCTGGTCGTGCACAATTCTTCTCTTTTTCCTTTTTTAGCGCCTAACATTCTTTTCTGCTCTCTTGTCTAGGACCGGGAAGCGTTGCCGGGGCCGACCCGGCAACGATCGACGGCGGCCGCCAAGAGGCGTCCGACGCAGGGGGAGGGGACACTGCGCAAGTTACGACAGGCCCGCCGCAGCATTCCCCCCCATCGCCTTTTCATGTCTTGCTCTTCGTTTCTTCCTTCTAACAGTTCTCCTTGCAGCCCCTCCTGCCGCCGCAACCACGGGAGCGGAGGCCGCAAAGCTCACCCCAGGGGGCACCGCGACCGATGCGGAAGCTGCCCCTGAGGTGACGGTGGAGCAACCCCCCACTGGACGTACCAGGGACGGAGGGGGCTCTCCTGGCGTCCAACCCACCGACCCGGTGTTAACCAGGGAGGCAGCGGACACCGGGTTTGAGCCCCTCAATCTCGCCACACCGGAGGCCAGCCGCGAGCGGCCGCCCAGCCCCCAGGCGGAGGCAAGGGATAAGCTTGCGGCCGGTGAAGGCGGAAGGACGCGCTCGCGTTCGCCGGCACCCGAGGAGGTGGTGCGGTCACAAACAGTGGCCGGAGGTGCCTCCTCGAGTTTCGGGGTGATCGCGGGCACAGGTTGGGGTCTGCGGAACTGGGACCCCAGCATCTTCGACCAGGGGCACGAGATCATAGAGGGCATCAAGCGGCAGCAGCTGGGATTCGTCAGCTGCTACAACAGGGTGCGCCAACAGCTCTCGGCAGCCCAGGGTCGGCTGGACGGCACGCGGGAGGAAGTCAAGGAGCATCGGCAGGAGCTGGCGCGCCTCCAGGAGGAGATCCGGGTGGCGCAGCAAGCCCGGGCTGAGGCATCCGAGCCCTCGGTCTTGGAAGCGCACATCCAGCTCCAGCTACAGGAGCTGCGCGCGGAGCACCAACAGGTGCTCGAATCTCTGAAGGCGGCGCGTCTCTGCGCCGAGGGGGAGCACCAGGAAGCGCTAAAGGACCTCCAGGAACACCTCGATGAGAAGAGCAGGCTCATCTCCAGCTACTCCTCCGAGATCCAGCAGCTGCGGCAGCAACTCGGGGAGCAGGCCACGGCAGGCCTGGCTGTGGCGAGGCGAGCTGCGTCCCGGGAGAAGGAGTGGAAAAGCAGCTCCAAACCCGGGAACGCGAGTTCCAGGAGCAGCTCAAGGCCACGGCCGACGCCAACGCAGCCCTGAAGGGCAAGTTGGACGTCGCGAGGAACGATCTTTGACAGCTTGTCGAGGAAAACTCGGAGAAGACGTCGAAGATCTCCCGGCTGAAAACGAGCTCCGGAGCCAGAAGGCGGACACCGAGCTCGCCCGCCGCAACCATGCGAAACTCTGGAGGCAACGCCAACAGAGCACGGCCCTGCTCCGCAGGCTGGCGGAGGTGGGGAACGAGTCGCTGGCAAAGCTGGGGGTACCCCTGGCAGCCATCGACGGCAGCGATGTCAGCACCCTCATCCCCTTCTTCGTGGAATTCATGGGATGGCCGACGGCCGTGGAGGACCGCATCCGCAGCTTCGCGGACCAGCAAGTGAGTGTCGCCGCATCTCAGGTTGCCAGCGCCATCCTGCTGAGGGTCCACCTAGCCTACCCGGAGTTCCCCTTTGAGACCATCTTCAACGACTGGTCGCCGGAGGAGAACAGGGAGGAGCACACCAACGCCGTCAGCCGCTTCGTCGACGAGATGGTCACGCAGATGACGGGGCAGGCTAGTGTTGGTGACGATGAGGAGGAGGCCGCCGCTGAGTCCGCTGCCCCGGAAGCCCCCCCATGTAGTTGTCCCTTGTACTTTTCATTTTTCCGTTTTCGCTTGTACTCTTGCAACTGGCGTGAGGCTTCGTGTTAGCCTTTTGTCACTCTGAACGTTGTCCGTAAACTTGTTCGTTTGAATTTTATTTTATCCAATGCCATTTTACTTGCTTTTCCGCCTATGACCAGCTTGTCGGGGAGGGGATCTGTCTTTCCCGTGCTTTAATCTTGCCTATCCGGGGACTCGCGAACCACGTGCTTGGCCAGACTAGGGACCCGGGATGGACCCGCGGTGCCAACCTAGGGCCAAACAACAGCGTCCAACCACTCCGCCTGCGGGTTAACTTCCCCAGCGCGCACGCCTCTAGGACGGACCCGCGAGCCACGTGTGGGGGGGTGTCCTCCCCCTGCAAGCGTCCTTCCCACGCTTCGGCTACACGGGGACTGAGCTTACCTCGGCAAATCAGTGTGATTAAAGGAAGAACTAAGGACCCGAAACAAAGTACTTAGCTTTCCGTTTCCTTTGTTCTTGGATCGCCCTCTAGCGGCACAAGCGGAGGCATGCACTCCCACCGCGTCTTCGCAACGCCTCTCGTTTCTTGCATTGCTATTTCTGGCGTCCTTCCGTAAGAGGTGTGGCAGGGCTGCGATGGTGGGAACACCCTCAGCGACAAGCACAGAGGGATGCACCACCATCGCCTCTTTGCGACATTTCTTGCTTTCTTGCCCGTCGCTGGCGTCACGCTTGCTCCGGTCTTTAAATAGCCAGAGCGCTGCCTTCGCCGCCACACGGGCGAAACCGCCGGTTGACGCGTGGAGGCACCGGCCTTATCTCAGATTCCTGCATCAAGCCTCCAAGTAATTGCCATATACGTACAACTTACCCACAAGATGACGACACCCATGACTGCTCCACGAGCGTCACAGTGCGCCTTCGTCCCGCTTTTATCCTGCATGTTAGATCTTTGCAATGCCTGGAATTTTTTTTCGAAATGCACGAAAAAGACAACACTAATTAGATAACCTCCTGCCTCCCAGCCGCCGGGCACAGAAGAGTCGACCTCAGGCTTGGGTGTGAGCATCTTTTCTATTCCACGGTGCCGTGCAGGCATGCAGCACATTGTGAACGGGTTCACCAACTACTGGTCCTCGTTCCGGGGTGGCCCAGGAATGAGCTTGGTTTTCGGGGTTCCGGCAGCCCCCTGCTCACGGCCAAGGATGAGGAGGCAATTATGTGCACCTAGAGCAGGCGACAGAAGCACATAGTAACAGTAAAGCACAACACTTACTAAAGCAATACTTATCTTTATTCAACTTTGTGCTAGTGGATTACAATCGGGCCTTGCCCGGCTACACTAGCTTAAAGAGGCACTCACCCATGGTGAAGGCACCACCGTTTCACGGGTAGAACTTGCACAGGTGCTCAATGTTCCAACTATTGGACACCAGCAAGCCTTCTTTGGTTTCCAACCGGACAGCCCCCGGTCTGGTCACCTGCACTACCCGGAAAGGGCCTTCCTAGTTTGGAGTCAACTTGTTCCCGGTCTTCGTTCCTTGTACCGGCGCAGGACGAGGTCTCCAACCTCGAGGCCCCGGGGACGGACTCTCCTGTCGTGATAACGACAGAGTCCCTGCTGGTAGCCTGCAGCTCGCACAGCAGCCCGGCATCGAATCTCCTCGATGAAAGTAAGGTCATCAATCCTCTGTGCGTGTTGGCTCTTGTCGCCGTACGTGCGTACCCGAGGTGACCCATGCATGAGCTTGAGGGGCAGCACAGCTTCTGCCCCGTAGACGAGGGCAAACGGAGTTTGGCCCGTCGCCCGACTTGGTGTGGTCCGTATCGACCACAGCACATGCTGGAGTTCTTCAACCCAGTGTTTCCCGTGGCCCTTGAGCTTGTCAAAGGTTCTCATTTTGAGCCCCCGTAGTACCTCTGCGTTGGCGCGCTCCACTTGCCCGTTGCTCCTCAGATGAGCGACGGACGCAAAGTGAATTTTAGTGCCCATGTCCTCGTATTAAGCTTGGAACACCGCACTGGTGAATTGTGTGCCATTATCGGTGATGATGCCGTTAGGCACACCAAACCGGCACAAAATGCCCTTGAAAAACTCGCTGGCCGCCTGTGCCGTGACAGCTCGGACAGGCTCCACCTGGATCCACTTCGAGAACTTGTCGATGGCCACCAGTAGTTACTTGTAGCCGCCAACTGCTCTCGGTAACTTCCCGACGATGTCCAGCCCCCAGACTGCGAACGGCCACGAGGACGGGATGACTTGCAGGGCTTGCGCTGGCTGATTGCTCTTCTTGGCGTGAAACTGGCACGTTTCAGAGGTCTTGACTAGTTGCTCAGCATCGGCTAATGCTGTTGGCCAGTAGAAGCCGTGCCAAAATGCCTTTCCAGCTAGCGCCACGAGTTTAGTGGCATGGTGCCCCGCAGCTGCGGGGTCTCCCTGGGTTGCCAGAGGGGCTTCCCCGGTAACCGTCTTGGGATCGACAGAGGGCTTCAACTGGCTTTGTACGAACACCCCAGGAGGCACCTTGTTGTGTTCCGCTGCCCACTTGGATAGTTCATCCGCAACAAAGTTATCCTTGCTCTTGACGTGCTCAAACTGAAGTCCCTTGAACTTGGACTCCAGCTTTCGCACTTCCTCCACGTACGCTGCCATCTGGGGGCAGTTGTAGTCCTTGTTCACCTGGTTTATCATGAGTTGTGAATTCCTGCAAACAACCAGGCGCTTGATGTCGAGGGCGATTGCCACGCGTAGCCCGGCCAGCAGCCCTTCATACTCCGTTGTGTTGTTGGTGGAGTTGGCAAAGTCGAGTTGTATCATGAATTTGAGTTGGTCTCCAGTGGGCGACTCGATCATCACTCCGGCCCCGGCGCCCTACAGGCAGAAGGCGCCGTCGAAGTACCTTTCGTCCAATCTGTCGAGAAGGCTTGCTTCCGGCTCTTCTTCCTCTATCCCCGTGAACATCCATTCTGCGACAAAGTCGGCCGGAGCGGCACTCTTGATGCTTTTGGTATTCGCAAAATGCAGCCCGAACTCTGCCAGCTCCATTCTCCACTCGGCCACCCTCCCTGTGGCTTCACGGTTGATGAGGGCTCGCTCCAAGCAAAACCCCCACACCACCGTGATGCTGTGTGCGTGAAAGTAATGGCGCAACTTCCGTGAATTGACCAGGATCCCAAGCCCGGGCATCGCGCAACACCGTGCTGACGAAGTACACGGGGTGCTGCACTAGCTGCTTGCGGGGGGCAGCCTGAGTGCACTGCCCCTCGGCTCCAGGGCAAAGGTGGTAGCCTGGGGTTCCTCCGGCTCGCCGGGAGCCCCCAACCCTCCTATCTCAGCCCTCGGGACTTGTTCTTCCCTCTCGGCAACGAGCACGGAGCTCATCACCTGGTCTGTTGCTGCCAAATATAGCAGCAAGGGCTCGCCTGGCTTGGGGGCGACGACGACCGGCGACGACTTCAGGTACTGCTTCAAGTCCTGAAACGCCGCTTCCGGGAACGCCGCCTTCTTGGTGGGCCTCTGGGAAGCCCCCGGTCCCACAGCAAGCACTTGCTTCCCGTCGCGCTTCCGGGAGCCCTTCTTCCCGGAGCCCTCGGGTGGGTTTGCCACCGCCTTGGCGGCAAGCTCAGGCGCTAAGCGCCCTTCCTCGGCCATCGTGCACTT